>NW_012109619.1:779385-780413 GCF_000951045.1 Mandrillus leucophaeus | reverse complement strand
GAAACTCTGTCTCTACTAAAAATACAAAAAAATTAGCCAGGCGTGGTGGCGGGTGCCTGTAGTCCCAGCTAGTCGGGAGGCTGAGGCAGGAGAAACAGCGTGAACCTGGGAGATGGAGCTTGCAGTGAGCGAAGATTGTGCCACTGCACTCCAGACTGGGCGACAGAGCTAGACTCTGTCTCAAAAACAAAGAAAAAACAAAAAACAAAAAACTCGTATCTAAATGGTCTGATTTTGGAACATATTTTTCTGCAATGTACTTATATTTCTGAACTGCCTAATTTTTTTACTGCTTAAATAATTATGTGCTAAACTTTTTCTTAAATAATTATGTGGTAAACTTGATGTATTTATGACTCAAACTTTCTGACAAGATATTTTTTATCGTCAACAAAGAAATGGCAGATGAAATAGCTACTGTAAACGTATGAATACAATTTTTAATACAATCAATGGTGGTAGTAATGAATAAGCTAACTTCTTAATCCCAAAAGAGTTTAACATTTAGTCTATATTTTGTGTTTACTTAGAATTAGTTTTTAAAGTGCATTGAATTTCTTTTTCTAAGAATAAGCCTTTTTATCCTACTTATAGGTACAATTACAAGACCTAAATTAATCCATTATGGTTCTTGTCAAGAGTACTGTATGTGGTGACTAATGAGGAATAGATAGAGATTGAGGATAACATGAAAGAGAAAAGTAATGAAAGTGATACAAAGTAAACTGAGTACCTAGAGGCACTCACAGACCACTAAAGGAGGATAATTATAAATTTATGAGAGATAATGACTAATAAATGAGGGATATGATTAACTTAATGTACCTGAATTATCAAAGATTTAAAGAGAAAAAAGGAGACCACAAGAAGGATATTTTAGTTTTGGTGTTCAGAGAAGTTCATGGGAGGAAGTGATGTAGACCAATAAGAAGATAAAGGAAAGATGGGCATGTGGGTAAAGATAGGGCTGCTGGGGAGAGAATTCCAGATACCAGATAGAGAAAGGAGAAAGCAGATTCCTTTCTGGT
>NW_012109619.1:740919-773870 GCF_000951045.1 Mandrillus leucophaeus | reverse complement strand
TAAGCTAATTAATATTTTTTCTAATTCTCAGTATTTATCCATTTTCAGAAAGTTTATTCTGACCAGATAGGGAAATGTATGTTAATATATTTTCTGTTTTATCAGTTTGGATTCAAATGGTTTTGTAGCTCAAAGTTTGCAGTTCAATATGGGACCTCTATTAGATTCAGTAATGATAGCATATTTGCAGTATTTCTTCTAGTTTTTTTTGTTCTTTTTCGTCAGTCATATGAAATAAATTTCACAGTAAAACTCAGTTTTTCTAATTACTTTGTTTCAAGGATCATCTTTTTTCTTTTATTTTTATTCTTGGAAAAAGTTGAGGGAAGGATGAATAAAGAGATGGATGGTCAGCTTCATCCATGAAAATAATATTACATCTACAGACACTAAATCACATAAACATAACAGTGGCAAAAGAACAGATAGTCATATGAAATCATATTGCTCCAAACTTTTTAGGAGACACAAACATTTTTACAGAAAATCTAGGGGATGAAAAAAATAAAATATTTTGTTTGCTTGTTAAGAAAATGATTTGTGTGACATACAATTTTAACTATAAATGATTTTCTTTATAGGAAATGCTAAATGGAAAGGATAGGTGTTTTATGTAGTTCTGAAGCCCTGAGGTTTCAGTTATGTAAATAAGGATTGAACAAAAGAACATATTAAAAATGTATGAATTGTATTTATTTATCAGAAGCATATGGTGCCTTTTCTTTTGCAATGTCAATAAATAAATTGCTTACTTCCAGCGTTAAGGCCAACTTTCCTTTGGAGGGACCATAGAATTTCTCCAAGTGCTGCTATAAGTTACTATTGCTAGTTCCTTTTTGATTACCTCTGTAGATATCATCTGTCTGCAGTTCTTTACGTATCAAAGTAAGCCTTGCCATTTTATCAACTGTAGATATGTTTGAGGGATAAAAGAAAAAAAGTAAAATAACTCAGAATATACAATATAATATTTTCTTTCCTCATCTTTTGAATTTTATTTAGAACTGTTTCACCTATAATACCAACAATCATAATGGTTCCCATGCTACGAATTATTTTGCTACTGCAAAAATATTAATTTTCATAAAAATTCTATTTAACAAAGAAAATTCTTACCAAAAAACCCATAGCTACACTTTGGGAGGTCAAGGTGGGAAAATCACAAGGTCAGGAGATCGAGACCATCCTGGCTAACACGGTGAAACTCTGTCTCTACTAAAAATACAAAAAAATTAGCCAGGCGTGGTGGCGGGTGCCTGTAGTCCCAGCTAGTCGGGAGGCTGAGGCAGGAGAAATAGCGTGAACCTGGGAGATGGAGCTTGCAGTGAGCGAAGATTGTGCCACTGCACTCCAGACTGGGCGACAGAGCTAGACTCTGTCTCAAAAACAAAGAAAAAACAAAAAACAAAAAACTCGTATCTAAATGGTCTGATTTTGGAACATATTTTTCTGCAATGTACTTATATTTCTGAACTGCCTAATTTTTTTACTGCTTAAATAATTATGTGCTAAACTTTTTCTTAAATAATTATGTGGTAAACTTGATGTATTTATGACTCAAACTTTCTGACAAGATATTTTTTATCGTCAACAAAGAAATGGCAGATGAAATAGCTACTGTAAACGTATGAATACAATTTTTAATACAATCAATGGTGGTAGTAATGAATAAGCTAACTTCTTAATCCCAAAAGAGTTTAACATTTAGTCTATATTTTGTGTTTACTTAGAATTAGTTTTTAAAGTGCATTGAATTTCTTTTTCTAAGAATAAGCCTTTTTATCCTACTTATAGGTACAATTACAAGACCTAAATTAATCCATTATGGTTCTTGTCAAGAGTACTGTATGTGGTGACTAATGAGGAATAGATAGAGATTGAGGATAACATGAAAGAGAAAAGTAATGAAAGTGATACAAAGTAAACTGAGTACCTAGAGGCACTCACAGACCACTAAAGGAGGATAATTATAAATTTATGAGAGATAATGACTAATAAATGAGGGATATGATTAACTTAATGTACCTGAATTATCAAAGATTTAAAGAGAAAAAAGGAGACCACAAGAAGGATATTTTAGTTTTGGTGTTCAGAGAAGTTCATGGGAGGAAGTGATGTAGACCAATAAGAAGATAAAGGAAAGATGGGCATGTGGGTAAAGATAGGGCTGCTGGGGAGAGAATTCCAGATACCAGATAGAGAAAGGAGAAAGCAGATTCCTTTCTGGTTCTTTTCTTTTTTTTTTTTTTTTTTTTTTTTTTAAACATTGTTAATTTATTTTACTCTTTAACGAACATTTGAGGGTTTATTTTTCTGAGCACATACTTAACTATAACATGAGTTTTATTGTATAGTACCTTTTTTTTTTTACTGTTCTCATCTATAAAATGGAGATAAAAATAGCACACATTGGGCCGGGCACGGTGGCTCACGCCTGTAATCCCAGCACTTTAGGAGGCCGAGGCAGGTGGATCACCTGAGATCAGGAGTTCAAGACCAGCCTGGCCAACATGGTAAAACCCTGTCTCTACTCAAAATGCAAAAAATTAGCCAGGCCTCATAGTGGGCACCTGTAATCCCAGCTACTCAGGAGGCTGAGACAGGAGAATTGCGTGAACCCTGGAGGCAGAGATTGCAGTGAGCTGAGATCGTGACATTGCACTCTAGTCTGGGTAACAGAGTGAGATTCCATCTCAAAATCAATCAATCAATCAATCAACCAATCACAGTTTTTCTAGGGTTGTTGTGAGGATTGAATTAGTTAATGAATATAAAGGGCTAAAAAGATGGACAGCAATTGATACGGTTTTGCAGTGTCCCCACTCAAATCTCACCTTGAATTGTAGCTCCCATAAACTCCACATGGGAAGTACCAGATAGGAGGTAACTGAATCATGGGGGTGGGTTATTCCTGTGCTAGTCTCGTGATAGTGAATAAGTCTCATGAGATCTGTTCCTTTTATAAAGAGCAGTTCTCTTGCACATGCTTTCTTTGCCTGCTGCCATGTAAGATGTGTCTTTGCCTGTCCTTTGCCTTCTGCCATGATTGTGAGGCCTCTTCAGCCATGTGGAATTCTGAGTCTAGTAAACCTCTTTTTCTTTATAAATTACCCAGTCTTGTGTATTTCTTCATAGCAGTATGAAAATTGACTAATACAGCAATAACAAAATTGTGATGTTAGATACTTCCCCCTTCCTCTTTCTCTTCATTATTATTCTTAATAATATCCATGTTTCATTATGCATTATTTGTGCACTATTTTATGTTATTTGGTTTCATTTAGTGCGCATTATTGACAAATCATATTCTTATATTTACGTTTCGTAACTTTTGAAATCTAAATAGTATTTTTACTCCACTATAACATCCATTTAAAAATTAGAACACATATATTTCTTTGTACTAGCACTTAACTCACACTATACTATTTCTTTTGTCACCTCCAACTACACTATCCATTTTAGCTTTATTCATATACATAAAAATTATATTCAGTTCCATAACAGAAGGACATGTAGCATTATCTCTATAGTTAAATATTTTTTATTGCCATGTAAACAATTATCCCAAAGCTTCATGACTTAAGCTTGCAAACATTTACTACTTGTCCATTTCTGTGGACCAAGATTCCAAATGTTGCTTAGCTGAGTGCCTCTGGTTCCTGATCTTTGATAAGCTACAGCCTGGAATGCAGTTGTTGGCAGAATTCCAAACCTGATGGTAGGCAGAAGCCCTGAGTTTCTCACGGACTCAGGGCCTCTCCACTTAATGCCTCTCCTTAGTACAGAGCACATAATGACAGCTGGCTTATCTCAGAGCAAGCAAGGGAGAAACAGGACACAAGATGAAAGACATGGTCCTTTTCCAACCTATACTTGAAACTGACTTCTGCCATACTCTTTTCATGAGAAGGAAACATCTAAATGTAGCCCACTTTCAAGAGGAAAGAATTACTCAAGGGTGAAAGTACCAGGAGGCAGGGACCATCAGGAGGCCTCTTACCAGCTGCCTATCCTATTCCAAGTGGGTACAGCACTCAGTACTTGATCTTTTGTCCCCACAGAAACAGCAAGCATGCATTATTTATTTTGACTTTTCTTATATTTGTTCCAAGTTTTCACCATCAAATAAGTCTTCCTATTTTGAAACTTGAGATTTGAGTTTCTTATTTTAGAATTTGTCCTTTATGGTTACATTTTTGCCTGACCTCCTGACAAAAAAAATAAAATAAAATAAAATTAATAAAATTTAAAAAATTAAAACCCTAGGTCAGGTAGTTCTGGAATCTTTGCATAGTCTGAAGATATCATACCTCTCTTTTATAAATCTTGATGCTGAGAAAGATTATCTATCTCAAGTTAACCTTATTTTTTTCATTTTATGTGATTTTCTTTATAGACATAGGCCATCTGTATGCTAAAGAAATGGAAGTAGGGCAATGATCTGGGTCAGATAGAAATTTCAAGTTACTTAGAATATCCTATAAGAGTTTCTTTACAAGTCAGTTTTGACTTTTACCCTGAGAGTATATTAATGATAGTAAATGTGGACTGAGTAATTAAAATAAGAGGCAGATATTGAGCTCAGTAACTAATCTACATTATTTTAATTGCCATGAAAATTCTATATGAGAGATACTTTTTCCTCCAATTCTACAATTGATCAAAAAGGACCAAAAATGTATTATGCAGAATTATTTAAACTAGACATGTAGAGCATACAAAATATTTTAGAAATATGATGTGATCCATTTACTCTCTATTTGATAACATCTCTAGAGGTGTCTACAGCAGTACAGTCAAACATATTGAGAAACATATGAATAAAAATATTAGCGTGTCTGTATGAAACATTTGGATATGCATAGGTAACAGAGTTAATAAAAAATTTAAATTTCATTTTAAAGGACACCAAGTAAGTTTGTACCAAACCTCTACAGTCTTTGATACGTCAAAGCTACTGAATTTTGGAATTGCAGATAGGGGGATGTTAGCCTGTGAATTTAGAGACCTGTGTGCAAAGGCTAGCAGCTGGCCAGTGGTTTCCTGGGGAATTTAAGCCAAGTAGCCTAACTTCAAGATCCACATTTTTAAGTGTTCCATATCAGTGCCTTGGACAAGTATGGGGACGCTCAATTTGGAGTTTTTTCTTCCACTTAGAATTCCTCCTGGGAATCAAATACTACTTCTGAGACTTACTAAGTGTTTGTGACTTCGAGCAATTTGCTAACTCTTTTTAATAACCCCAGATGAAATGTGGTACTTGGTACTGTGGTCACACCAGATATCCTTCAATACCAATTGTGCTACCTTAAGACATTGTTTAATCAAGTCCACAAAGCTCTTATCTCAGGAATCAAGTGGTCTGAATCCTAAGATAACACTTAAAACTGATGATTCATTACTACCAACTTCATTGCTAATTTCCTGGCAAAGCATTCATAATGACTTCTACTACACATGGATTCAACTCACTTACCTTTTAAAAGACTGATATGGTTTTGTTGTGTCCCCACCCAAATCTTATCTTGAATGTAGTTTTCATACTTCCCACATGTCATGGGAGGGACCTGGTGGGAGGTAATTGAATCATAGGGCAATTACCCTCATGCTATTCTCATGATAGTAAGTTCTCACGAGATCCAATGATTTTATAAGGGGTTTTCCCTTTCATTCGGTTCTCACTTTTCTCTTTCCTGCTGCCACAGGAAGAAGAACATGCTTGCTTCCCCTTCTGCAATACTGGTAAGTTTCCTGAGGCTTCCTCAGCCATGCTGAACTGTGAGTCAATTAGACCTCTTTCCTTTATAAATTACCCAGTGTCTGGTGTGTCTTTATTAGCAGTGTGAGAACAGACTAATACAAAGACAGTCATGTGATACTCCCAGTTTCTGAGAACAGTTTTAATAACAATCAGAAAACTGGGTAGTAAATTTAAGAAGTATTATTAAGATGTGTGTAATTAAATATGGTTGCAGAAGCAAGTTCTAAACAAGTCCTACACTTAAAATACTAATTTCGTGTAGTCATGCTTGTATTCTTTTTTTCTCTTTTGCCTTTTAAATTTAACCATATTTAAAATATAAGAATAATTTGAGCACTATGCCACAAGGAATGATTGATGTCACATTTGATGTAGGTAGTTTTATAAATTGATTATGTTTGTTGATAAAGGTCAGGGAAACTCTGTGACTTTGTTCATCCCTTCCACTTTCACTGAGTACATCACTCTTCTGAAACTGGTGTAAAATTTTTCTATTCATAGTTCTGGAGTTATACTTCACACATACAAGTGTATTACAGCATTATTTGAAAATTTTGTAAACAACCTAAATGCTTATCAATATGGGAATGGATATCTAAATTTAAAAAGTATGCATATAATTATTAATGAGTATTTTTAAAATATATCTTATTATATTATTTTACCCTTTGAAAATTCATGAGTAACAATATGAGAAAAAGGCTTTCCAGGTGTGCTGATAATGTTATCTGCCTTATCAAATTTGATTAGAAATTTTTTAAAGCCAAGGAGTTTCCTATAATTTATTCAGAAAGTATTCTTCACAATGACCATTAACTAAAACTGCAAAAATTATGTTGCTAACAGAAGAAGTGCAACTGGAAAACATTGACTGTAATCTAAATATGCCATAGGGTAACAATATTTAATTTGATTTACTTTCTCTAATAATGTAAATTATGCTGACGTGGAAATACGGGAGCAATTTTATCAACTACATTTATATTTTGCTTAGGAAAGCTAGAAATCATGTAGTGATGTCCATCCAGATGACTCAAGGGTTAAAGTTTAAGTATCTCTGGCTAAATAATTTGATCTACTGCTAAATGTTATCCATAGATTTTACAGTTTTCTGGTTTGGGTTGTGAGATTTCAGAGAAGCATATATGTAAAATAAAAATTAAACATTTTCAATAATATTTTTTATTTACTTGTGCTTTTCCCAATTAATTGAGGAAGAAAATTTGTAGGACTCATGCTGTCAAATTTTAATTAAAAAAAAAAGAGAACAAATTAGTATTCATGAGCCTAGAGAAATCCTTAATATTTTTAATCAGTGAATGCCTATACCACAGAGAAAATCATGCTGATATACATAGAAAAATACTAATTGCAGATTTCAAATAAATGTTCTTTAAATCTTCATAAAGGAAAAAGTATGTTGTGTTTTCAGAATCAGCTATTATTATTTTTAACAATATCCAGTAGCTGGTAAAATTATAATATCATATTATTAGGATGTATTTATATAAAGAAAGTGTCTCTTTACTTTCAGTTTCCCAGGCTGCTGCACATTTTCATTCATTATCTACTAAGAGGACCTTTACTGGGCTGCTAATTATTTGGGCTGCCCTTATTGTGGCTAAGATTGGGCACTAGACCTAGGTGGTCCAAATCTAAAATGCAGTCAGATTTTTGTCTAAGCAATTGCAATTTTTATTGCTTGATTGAATCTAATTCTTGCTTTCTTCTTTCTTTCATGATGTAATCTAGAAGCATTGAAATAATTTGCTAGTTGGAAATGGAACAAGAAAAATGACTTGACCAATGTTAAACTAGATCACTTAGTTAAAACATTCCAGTTTGCTGTCATACAGTTTTGCTTTCCATTGGCATATGTTTAAATGTGTATAGAGTGGGCTGTATAATTTTCTATGAGTTCTGTACTCATATCCTTATAATATTTCTTGTCAGTCAGCCTATGAGATTAATTCCCTTTGCAACTAAAACCCCTTATCAAGTAGCCTTTGTTTTCACTGCTGAAACAAAAAGGGTTTAAGGAATACGTTCATAAACAGGAAAAAAATTCAAACCATGTGTAGGTCTATCCTGAGAGCATAAGAGAACAGGAGGCTACAAAATTGGTATAATGCTTTGCTTTGTCCTCTAGTAGGCATTTTTCTCTTTCATTTTTTTTCCCTAAGTAAACTTAACATCCCCCTGAAATCCATACTAATATGTTTGGTCTCAAAATATTAACTCACTTTGGAATATTAAATAGGAAATATTAAATATAAAATTTTCTTTGTCAAATATGTGCCCGATAAGATATTTTGTGTTCAAATGTAAAGAACCTTTATTTAACTACCCTAGCGAATATGCTTGGAGTTTGTATGCAGGAATTTTAAAGACAAACTTTTAAATACTAGAATACTTACTCTGGAGAGAACTCCAAACATGTAGTTACATGTTTGCATGTACAAAATTATGTATGAGAGCATAAAATTAATATATTACTTGCATAATGAAAATAAACAATGAAATCAAGTAAGATCTTAAAAATAAAATTTTCACAGATCATGCTTATTATCAAGCAAACTTGCTTCACTTTTACAACATATATAAGTCAGAAAATAAAGGATTTTTTAGTTTACTGGCTCATTAACGTTTACTTTCTCTAATAATGTAAATTATGCTGACATGGAAATATGGGAACAATTTTATCAACTAGATTTATATTTTGCTAAGCAAAATATAATGCTTAGCAAAATGCAAGGGCAGGTATCTATTTTCTCCTCTATTATATGTAGAAAAATAAAGAGAAATACCAGGAAAACTGCATTAAAAAATAGCGGTGTGGGAGTCACTTCTAATTGCCTACCAATATGTATTTACTTCCTTCTTTAGCAAAAACCTGAATATTTTGGTTGGGTATTGTATAACCCAGAATAAAGTATATGATCATCAATGTCCTTTGCAGCTATATCTGACTAGGTGACTAATTCTGAAAACTTGGATATAAGCTCAAGAGTTTTATGGGACTTCTGGGAAGTCTCATTCAAAATGAGAAGGTATGCCCTTATGCCTCTCCACCTACCTGAAGAATGAGCTCCAGGAAAAATGGCTGTGCCAAAAAAATTAATAATATAAAGATCCTTAGTGATAAAGATATAAGACCATAACATTATTCCTGGAGGGCTACATCCAGAATTAATTTTTGCCCAAGGGAAGTAATTGTCTATGATGCTTAAGCCACTGTAATTTTCTAATTACTAGAAGCAGAATGTAATTTGTAATCATTACAGAATTTGGGATTTGGAAGGTGGATTCTAAAATAACAGAAAGCTAGTGGGGTTTGGTCTCTCTATCTCTGTGTGTGTGTGTTTGTGTGTGTGTAGGGAGAGAGAGAGAATGAGGGTGAGAGAATCTAGAGTTTGCAGGTTGAAAATCTGGTAAAGTTTCCAATGACTTAGCCAGACCTCTGTTAATCTCTTACCTGCTGACTTACAAGTCAGATAACCTGCTAACTGGTAATAGCGTTAAGAAAAGTATAAGAACATACCAAAACATTAATGACAATGTCTGGAAGCTTTTCTCCAATTATGTTTTTCTTATTGGATTTTCTTGGAAAAAAGAGCTGAAAGGTATTCCCGCTTGGAGACTACGTATGGGCTGAAAATAAATAAATAAATAACAAAAAGGGTCCAGTGAAGACCAGCAGGAAATAGGTCTTTAGCTTGCCTCATAAAACTTAAGACAACATATCTTTCAATTGTCAACATGGAGAAAATAAGATATGCAAACAATAACATTGGAAAAGCAATATTTATCGAAAGGCTAATTGTATTAATAAAAAGGCAGCTTATGTATCAATATGTTTAAAAAGGAAAAAGTAGCCAATTCACATAAACATGAGACAAATACAAGTGGCCAATAAATATTTGAAAATACTCTGTACTTCCTTCATCATTATATAAATAAAAATTCAAGCAAAAATGAAATCAAATATTTTATGTCAAATAGCCAAAAATAAAATTATTTTTAAATTACCTAGTTTTGGCTATGATGTTAGGAAATAGACACTCTTATAAATAGTCACAGTGACATGAATAAATACTATAAATAGCTTCACATCAGTTTTCATCATGTTTTGCCAACAAATGAGTCTTGATCATGTCAAATTTTGTTTCCAAATGCCAAAGTTTTCAGTTTCTGTGAATTTGTGTGATTTGTGTACACTTGATGAATTTTATTGGATAATCATTTGTATTCATTTACTCATTGATCCCTTTTCCAACCCGCTTATTCCAGTTCAGGATAGAGGGTTACTGAACCTCTCCTGGCAGCTCAAGACTTAAGGCAGGATTCAATCCTGGACAGGGCACAATTTCATGACAGGGTGCATGCACACACCTCCCTCCTTCACTCATACTGAGACAGTATAGACATGCCCATGAACTAATGCACATATTGTTGGGATGGGGGTAAAACAAGAGTACTTGGAGAGAAAATCCACATGGATGTGGAGAGAATGTGAAAACTCCACACAGACAATGGACACGGCCAGGAATCCATTTTTTAAATTTTCTCATCAATGTTATAATGAATTGTGGATGAAGAAAATGATGTTATTCAAGGCCCTGCTGTATTTCCAGTATATCCCTGCTGGATTTGATGGGAAGAGTTAGAAATGATAAAGAATCTTAAAGAGAAAATGATTCTACTCAGAAATCAATAAATGCAGAAAGTCACTTGGCCTCCAGAGGCAAGAATACAAAAGGATAGTTGGTGCTACCAGAGCTCACAAACTCACATGGAAATGGGGATATGGGAACACTGTCCTTGAACACCCCAGTCACTGAGCAGGAAACCACAAGCCACACTTCACTGTCAACAAGAGGTTGAGTCCCTCCAGGCACACTGACACCTCTGGGCGGGCCAACAACACTGTGAGAGCCCCAGTCACCTTTCCTTGATCATCACTTCAGCTCTAAGATTCTGAAGCAGAATATAGATTATTATTTCTTCTTCTCAGATTTTACATCTCATTGGCCAAATTCAATAAGAAACCAATAGGTAAGAGATTCTGGTAAACACAGCTGCCAGGTCCCCTTGCCTATCTTCTGTGCATATCAGAAAATAAGAAAGTGTGAGTCTAACATCCAAGACATAAATCTTGAAAAGGTATTCCCTTCAACTCATATTTAAACTTCAATACAGCAAGAGGGTAAGAATTTATTCTGCCTGTTGTAATTTTAAATTTCTCTAGTTCAAACAAAGATGCTCCGATTCACTTTTCACAAATGAGGGAAATCCAATCTCATTTGCCCTTTACTGATTTTATGTTTGGCTAATTTCTTATCTGGTACAGACACAACACACCCAATCTTAGGTAAATCTTTAACCTAAAGATTAAATTGCAGTAATATCACCACTAAAATTCCTGTATGAAAAATATAGGAGAAGAAAGAGAAGAAAAACATATTGGTTGATAAATACACAAACATTACAATATAAGCAAGAAAAAAATCCTGATGTGGTCATATATAATTAGTGTTTCTAATGTAAATTATATCAGAGCATTAAACATTTTTCCTTTTTACTTTGGTAATATGATTTATTTTTGCCTATGGACCTTGTATCCTATATTACTAAATTCATCATAAATATTCCACAGTTTATTTTTAGATTCTTTTGTAATGTTTTTAAACACAGTTATTGAAAAAGGGTTTTTAAATTTTTTAATTCTTATTTATTTCCTTTCTTGCTTTATTGCACTGGAGAGACTACTAATATAATATTGAATACAAATGGTGACAGAGGTATTGTCTATTTTTAATCTCAGTCAAAAATGTTCCCAATTTCACCATTAAATACAATATACTATAGATTTTACAATTACAATTTTAACATATTAAGGAAGTTTCCTTTCATTCCTGCTTATCACATTTTTATTTGGTTTCATAACCCACAATTGTGTACATTTTTTTCAAACGGTTATTCTGTACCCAAATAATCATATGAGTTTCTTCTATCATTCTATCAATTTTCTTAATATTATGTTGATTTTCTTACAGTAAATCGTACTTGCATTCCTAAAATAAAACCAATTTTATGATTAGGTATTCATCTTTCATTAGCATATTATAATTTTTATTGTCCTTAATGTTCTTTTATAACAGAGTTCCTAACCTTTTGATTATGATTATGAAAAATTTGCCTGTAATCACTTGGAAATTTGTTTATAATTCTTAATATAATTTGTTATCAGTGTTCTATCAGGCTCAAAATGTTGCTTACATTTCCTGGAGTGTTATTGTCTCCTTAAATCCTTAGAAGGATTTACCAGTGATATCATCTAAGCTAATGGTTTCCTTGAGGGTAGAATTTATGGACTCGGTGCTTTAAATATCAATGGCACTAATCATAATTTTATTGATCTGTTTTGGTTATATTATATTCTCAGGAGTATTTTCATTTAATTTGAAATTTTATACTATAAGCATGAATCAGTTCAATATTTCTTATTAAGATTTTTAAATGACAGTAAGTGTATTTAATGTGCATTTTTAAATTTTGACAACCTTTACCTGTTTTTCCTTTTTAAAAAAATTTTTGTAGGTACTTAGTAGATGTATATACTTACGGGGTATGTGAGATGTTTTGATACAGGCATGCAATGTGAACTAATAAGATATTTTGATACAGGCATGCAATATGATACAGGCATGCAGTGTGAAGAATGGGGTATCGATCCCCTGAAGCATTTATTTGTTGAATTAACAATGCAATTACACTCTTTAAGTTATTTTAAAATGTACACTTCTTATTGATTATAGTTACTCTGTTATGCTATGAAATAGTAGGTCTTATTCATTTTTTAAACTATTTTTTGTACCCATTAATCATCCTCCACTTCACCCACACCTTCACTACCCACACGAGTCTCAGGTAACTATCCTTCTACTTTTCAAACCCATGAGTTCAATTGTTTTAATTTATATTCCACAAATAAGTGAGATCATGCAATGTTTGCTTTTCTGTGCCTGGCTTATTTACTTAACATAATGATTTCCAGTTCTAGCCATATTTTTTTCACATGACTGGATCCCACTCTTTTTTATGACCAGGTGGTGCTCCATTGTGTATACGTACCACATTTTCTTTATCCATTCATCTGTTGAGGAACAATTAGGTTGCCTCCAAATCTTAGTTATTTTAAACAGTGCTGCATCAAACATAGGAGTGCAGATATCTCTTTCAGATTCTGATTCCCTTTCTTTTGGGTATATACCTAGCAGTGGGATTGCTGGATCATATGGTACCTCTATTTTTAGTTTTTTGTTTATTTTTTGTTTATTGTTTATTTTTAGTTTATTTTAGTTTTTTGAGGAGTCTCCAAAAGTGTTCTCTATAGTAGTTGTATTAACTTACATTTCCACCAACAGTGTACTAGGATTCACTTTTCTCCACATCTTCACCAGCCTTTGTTATTACCCACCTTTTGAATATAAGCCATTTTAACTGGGGTGAGATGATATATCATTGTATTTTTTATTTGCATTTCTCTAATGATCTGTGATATTAATCAACTTTTCATATATCTATTTGCCATTTGTTTGTCTTCTTTTGAGAAGTTCTATTGAAATATTTTGCCCGTTTTTGATCAGATTATTAGATTTTTTCCTACAGAGTTGTTTGAGCTCCTTATATAATCTGGTGATAAATTCATTGTTGAATTGCTATTTTGCATATTTTCTTCCATTTTATGGATTGTCTCTTCACTTTGTTGATTGCCTCCTTTACTGTGAAGAAGTCTTTTAACTTGGTGTGATTCCATTTGTCCATTTTTGCTTAGGTTGCCTGTGACTGTGGGGTATTGCTCAAGAAATCTTTGCCCAGACAATTTTCTGGAAAATTTACCCAATGTTTTCCTCTAGTAGTTTCATAGTTTGAGGTCTTAGGCTTAAGTCTTTAATGCATTTTAATTTCATTTTGTATATGATGAGAGATAGAGATGTAGTTTCATTTTTCTGTACATGGATATCCAGTTTACCCAGCACCATTTATTGAAGAGACTTTTCCCCACTGTATATTCTTGGCAGCTTTATTGAAAACTAGTTCACTGTGTGGTGTGTGGATTAGTTTCCAGGTTCTGTACTGTCTTCCATTCGTCTATGTGTCTGTTGCTATGCCAGTGCCATGCTATTTTGGTTATTATAGCTCTGTAGTAGAACTTGAGGTGAGGTAATGTGATTCCTCTAGTTTGGTCCTTCTCGCTTAGAATAGTTTTGGCTGTTCTGGGTCTTTTGTGGTTTCATGTAAATTTCAGAATTGTTTTTTCTATTTCTGTGAAGAATGTCATTAATATTTTGATAAGGATTGCATTGAATCTGTAGATAGCTTTTGGTAGCAGGGACATTTTAACAATATTGATTCTTTCAATCTATAAACATGGAATAACTTTTTATTTTTTTGTGTCCTTTTCAATTAATTTCATTAGTCTTTTTTAGCTTTCATTATAGAGATCTTTTACTTCTTTGCTTAACTAAGTATTTAATATTATGTGTGGCTATTATAAATGGGATTACTTTCATATTTCTTTTTCACAGTGTTCACTGTTGGCATACAAAAATGCTACTGATTTTCATATGTTGATTTTGTATCCTGAAAATTTATTTGTTTATCTGTTCCAATAGCTTTCTTGTGGAATCTTCCAAATATAAGGTTATATCATCTGCAAACAAGGATAATTTGACTTCATTCCTTCCGATTTGGATGACTTTCACATACTTCTCTTGTCTGATTGCTGTAGCTATGACTTCCAGTTCTTTGTTGAACAACAGTGGGAACAGTGGGCATCCTCGTCATGTTCCAGATGTTGGAGAAAAGGCTTTCAGTTTTTCCCCATTCAGTATGATACTAGCTATGGGTATGTTGTATATGGCTTTTATTATGTTGAGGTATGTTCCTTTTATATCCTGTTTTTGAATGGATTTTATCATAAACAATGTTGAATTTTATCAAATGCTTTTTTGGCATTAATTGAAATGATCATATGGTTTTTGTACTTCATTCTGTTGCTATGATGTGGCACATTTATTTTTATATGTCGAACAATCTCTGCATCCCAGTGGTAAATCCCACTTGGTCAGGATAAATCATCTTTCTAATGTATTGTTGAATTCATTTGCTGGTATTTTTTATTTTGAGATGTCTTTGGTTTTGGTATCAGAGTAATACTGGCCTTGTAAAATGAGTTTGGAAGTATTCCATCGTCCTCTGTTTTTGGGAATGTTTTGAGTAGATTTGGTACTAGTTTTTCTTTAAATGTTTGGTAGAATTCAACAATGAAGCCATCAAATCCCAGAGTTTTGTTTTGTTTTGTTTTGTTTTGTTTCTGGGAGACTTTTCTTACTGATTTTCTCTTTTTTGCTTTTATTTGCTATTTGAAAGTATATATGTGCTTATCTTTATTCCCAATCTCATATTTTGCCTTTAATTCTAATACTTTTTCTACCTTCTTCACACAGATTCTGAGATCTTTGAATTTTAAGATTCCTTTTTTAAATGCATATATTTGAAGTTATATGTTTCCTTTCAAGTAGACATTTATTTGTACCCCCATAAGTTTAATGTATTATATTTTATATTTTATTAATATTAATTTCAAGATGTCTCTAATTTTTATTGTAGTTTTTTCCAGCCACTTAATACAATTTGCTTGTTTAGTTTCCAAATATTTGTGCTTTTTTCTGTTATTATTTTTATTGTATTAACTTGTAACTTATCAAGGCACTTTTTATATAAATTCTTTTTTAATATTAATTTATAAACTTTATTTTTTAGAGAACTTTTAGATTGACAGTAAAATTTAATGAAAAGTACAGAGAGTTCCCATGTACCCCACACTAAAAAAAATGCACAGCCTCCTCCACTATAGACAAACCTCAACCAGAGTAGTACACTTGTAAAACTTATGAACCTACATTGACACATCATTATCACCTGAAGTCCATAGTTTACATCAGGGTTGTACTACAGTTTAATTATTCGTTCACCTTTTGAAAGACATCTTGGTTGCTAAGGTAAATGTCCATGTGGAGGCTTCTGTGTGGACATAAGCTTTCAGTTCATTTGGCTAAATATTAAGGATCATGATTTCTGGATAATATGGGTTAGAATATGTTTAGTTGTGGGATTGTACAAGTTTGCATTTCCACAAGCAATCAATAAAAGTTTCTGTCATTCCAAATTTTCAGTAGCATTTGACGCTATCTCTGTTTCAGATTATGGCCATACTAATACATACATAGTGGTATCTTATTACTGTTTTAATTTCCAATTTCCTAATAACAAAGGACATTACTTTTTTATAAATTTCCTTGCAATCTGTATATCTTTTTTAGTGAGGTGTCTGTTGAGTTGTTTTGTTTATTTTTAATCAAATTATTCATTTCCTTCTTGATTTATTTTTTCCGGTTTTACTGAGATATAAAACTAAAAATTGTGTGTGTGTGTGTATATATGTATATGATATATCATGTGATGTTTTGATGCACAAAAACATTGTGAAATGATTACCTTAATCAAGCTACTTAACATATCCATCATCTCAGTAGTTATATTTTTTTGCATTGTGGGGGAAAATGAGAACATTAACAACCTACTACCTTAGTGAGTTTCAAATTACAATACAGTATTATTAACTGTATTTCCCATGCAATACATTAGATTCTCAGAAAAATTCATCCTGCTTAAATGGAACTTTTTATCCTTTGTCCAGAATCTCTCTATTCCTCCCTCCCTCTAGCTCCGGCAACCAGTATTCTGAATTCAAATTTTTAAAATAACAGATGATCTACTGTTTTTTACTTTTTGATATAAACTTTAGAATAATGATAGATATTATATTTTATAAATATAATTTAGTTGGGACTTGCTGAGTGTTGTTTAAATGTATACTTATAGATTTTTCTTTTGTGTGCTTGTTCTGTTGTTTACTGAGATAGTTGCGTTAAGAACACCAATTACTTTTGAAATATTTCTGTCTATTCTTCAAGCTATTTTGCAGTTTTTCCTTTAAATATCTTTAAACTATTTAATTGAGCATATACAAAATTAGGGTTATTTTAGCTTCTTGATGTTTAACTTCTTGGCATTATTAGATCGTTATCTTTAGAAATGCTTTTTCCTTTGAAGTATACATTCTCTAGTATTAATGTAGCTATATTGCTTCCTTTTTGTTAATGTTCTTACATTATGCATGTTTTTATCTTTGGCTGTCAACCGTTTTATTTATATTTAATATGGTTTTCTGTTATGCCAGCATATGGTTAGAATTTTGTTTCTCAGCTAGTTTGACAACGTTGCTTTTAATTGAAGGATATATAACAGTTACATTTTATGAAATGAAGGGATTTTGTATTTAAATGTACCACTTTATCATTTTATGTTTTTGTTCTATGCTCTATTCTTTTAAAAATGTGGTTTTTTTTGGAATACTATATGTTACATAACAAATATATTTTTCTTTCCTTCCTCTCTGTTAACTTGTTAATTGAAACTACTTTTACTTGTATTTAATGGCTATTGCACACATTGCAATATTTGCTCTTGATTACTCAAATGAAATGAGTATATGTCTAATTATTTCTAAAAAATTCAAAGACCTCATAATTTTTACCTACATTTATGTCCCCTCTTAGCTGTCCCACTCTTTTTCTTGTGTATTATATTTCTGCGTATATTTTAAACCTCGTAAGACATTGCTATTGTTGTTCTCAGTAGTCGATGTTATCTTAGATTTATTCACATATTAGCCATCTGTATTCCTTTTCATTCCTTTCTGCATTACAGTTTCTATCTGGACTAATTTTATTTCTGCTTAAATAATATACTTTACAATTTCCAAGGGCAGAGCTCTACTGGTGAATATTTTACTCTGTTTTTGTTTTTGCCCAAAATACCTTTGTTTACCTTCATTTTTGGAGGATGTTTTCTGCACAAAATACTCTTGCTTGGCAGTTATTTTCTCTTAGCACTTTCAAGTAATATTTTTATATTTTTCTTATCTCCACTATTTCTATTTGAAAATTAGCTGTCATTCTTATTATTGTCTCTTTAAGGAAAATGTGTTTTCTTCATTTTGCTTTTAAGATTTCTTTTTTTCCTTTTTTAGCAAAGTAACATAGGTGTGCTTTTATTTTGCATTTTGCCTGCCTCTGTGTGTGTGTGTGTGTGTGTGTGTGTGTGTGTATAGTGTTTTGTTTCATATTGTTTTATATCTCCTTAAAGTTGTAGATTCACATTAGGTTTTCATAGGTTTTAGAAAATTGTACAGTTTTATTTTTTCAAGTGTTGTTTCTTTCTCCCTTCCTTGGGGAGCTTTATTAGATCTTATTATCATGAATTGTATGTCTTTTACACACTACTGTGTTTTTAAAATCTATTCTGGATGCATCAATTCAGATAGTTTATCTTGCTCTAACTTTCAGTGTATTTGCTCTTTTTAATGCTGTGACTACACTATTTTTAAACTAATGTATTAAATTCATGATGTAATATTGAATTATCCAGTTCTAAACCTGCCATCTAATTGACTTTTGTTTTTCTTTGCTGAAATTCTATTTTTGTCAGTATTCTTGAATATTTAAATCACAGTAATTTTAAACTTCATTTCCAGTAACTCCAATATCTTTATTGGTTGAGGGTATGAATTACTATCTTATGCATTTCTTTTGGTTTTTGTTCATTTGGACCCCTTTCTAACCACTATCTGTTTTAAAATTAAATTATCTAAACTTATATATGGAAAATTATATAGTGTGTGCATGGTGTTATTTTTCTCTGCAGAAGATCTACCTATTTTCACCACCTTGCACAGAACAAGAAATACATACCTGGTTTGTGCTTACATCTAGAGCTTAACCTTTTCAAGTCTCCCAAGTGAAATCCTAGGGTGTGTACAAAGGTCCTTTCTCAGGCGTTGAGGGGTTCCTAAGCTCTGTATTTGTCTCTCCTGAGCGGTGAGACTGTTGAATCTGTGCTTCGCTTTGTAGTTTCTGAGCAGCTGTTTTTATGCTTTCTTTCCCTGCGTCATCACCTGTACTCGAACAGTGTAAAAGTTGAATAATGTCTTACAGCGACACTGTGCTCACACTGTGTGGGTCATTTCTCTATGGTTTGCTTTTCTCTTAGGATATTGCCTTGCATTCTAGGTTGTTTGGAAGTCATACATTTTAGTGACTGTTTTCTCAGCCAAGGGAATGCTGCAAGTCCTGGATTGCTGCTCTCAGTTTGCCCCTATGTCTTGCACTTAGAATTGAATAAAAGCTCAAAAAGAAAAAGCAGCAGTAAATGCAGGGCTCACCTCAATGCGTGACCCTGTCCTATAGGATTGTGGCTGTGGAGTTCTGGCAGCCTTTGTTGTTTTATGAATGCCTTCAGTGATTTTTAAATATTTTATTCATCTTTTGTAGTTCTGTTCATCTGGCATCTGTCTCATGCCAGGTACACCCTGCTGAAATTGGTTTTTGTTGTCAACATCAGCTTTTCCATCTTAATTATTTATACATGTTTTATATATGAATGTGTGTGTGAATATATATACATTATTATGTATAAATTATAAAGTATATACATTTCTATTCATGTATCATGTGTATATTATATATTCATGTATAATACATAAATTATTTAGATATTATACAAGAATGATAGATGATACAAAATATATGTATCATATTATGTATAATTTACATGAATGTTTAGTACATAGTTCCTATTTTAAATTATAACAGAATAATCAAATTTCAGATGTAAATATGGACTAAGGGCTCTTTACAATCAATTTCAAGTACATTTTTACTCCATATATCTATTAATTTAATAAGAATCTAGGTGGTTATTGCTGTTGTTTTTGTTTAATAGCACTATACTCAAATTTATATTTATATTTAAAAAATATTTTTGCATGCATTATTAAAATAGTAACTGAATGTAAAGTACAATTATAATAATGAAGTTTTTCTGCTTTTACAAAATGAACTTTCAAAAATTTGACTTTGATTTAATAAATTCCATTTAAAATTCAAAACATTTATTAGAATTTATTCATACTGATTTTCACTCTGAATTCTCTGATATATTGATGTAAAACTAGTCCTTTGTGGAAGGTTTCTGATAATAAAGTCAATACATAATTATTGCTTCACTTTGCATATAGGTGCAAAACACTTGAAAAAATGAGCAATATTAATGTGGAAGTACAATTATGAGATTCAGATAAAACTATTTCTAACATATATACAATAGATAACTATTCTATTTCTGTGACAGGGTTCACAGAAATAGAAATGCACTTTCTATAATTGTACCTTGTGAAAGCATCACTTTTGGGCACGTTTTCTTTAAATACATTTTTTACTTTTGAAGTAAATGATGATATTTCTTAATTAGTCTGGCGTTATTTGGTTTTCATCTTGTCGGAAATATTAACACAATTCCTAACATGAATAACTTTCTCAAAGATTTTGTTTCTCGTTCCAAATTCATGAAAAATGTCCAAAGTAAATGAGAGTCTGTAGTTAAATGTTACATTAAATTTTATTATTTCTTTTAGTTAAACTCTTTGAGCTTTTTGCTGATAAATGTGATTATTGCCTAAAAAGATATAAGGAAATAATAAATTATATAAATAGATTTAGATTTCCATTATACAATAAAATACTAAACCACTCTTTTAAACCTTTGGCGTATACTTTATGTACTCCACATAATGCTGTTCCACGAAGATTTCCTGCGCAAGTTTGCTTGCCCCTAGACTACAGTCTTCCTGGGTTTTCAATGACTTCACTTCACTGTGATAAGGAAAACTCTTTCCTTATCACAAGATAAGGAACAATCTTATCAAAGTAATTATAAATTTTGTTCCTGAAAAATTGAATATATATATTAGTTGTGGGAATGAATTGCTATGTTATTTCATTTTGATCCTCTTTCTTGCCATGCCTTGTTATTTAATAAAATTAAAACCAGACTCCTGACAGAGAAAGCAGCATCCTACTTCTATGACCCCTGCCAGCAACCAGGAGTAGCTAGCTTTCCCTGCAGACTCATGTTTTATCAGTAAGCACCCAGCAGTCTACCCATGCAAAGGAGATGTTAGCAATGATAGCTTCTGGGGGAGGTGAATAAAAGAAAGACAGGTTTGATCTCCTTTGCTTGAGATTTAGCGATGTATTGTTGTGGTGAATCTTTTCGTTTCACATGCATCCACTAATACATGACACTTCATGAGAAACTCAAAGTCCAGTTGGGAGGTATAGCAAATCCTCTAGCTTGTGTTAATGCAAATATAAACAAAACATTTTTAAAACAAAAACATTTAATATATATTAAACTGGAGGTAAAAGGGACCTTGAGTATAAGCCAGGATGCTCCCAGGCAAGTCATAATATGTGACTTCTTGATGATGCATAGGTCAAATGTGATTATTTGGGAAATATTAAACATCATTGTTCCAGATCTAGGTGAAAACATAGACTATCTAGTTATCAGCATTAGCATATAACATAAACAATAGGCATTTTAAACAATGAATTATTTCAAAATATCAATCTGGCAGCTATATGGAATCCTCCACATTGCTTGTTGAAAATATTAGTAAAATCCTCATAGGGAAATATATTTACATCAGACAATGTATCAAAATCAATGTGATACTTTTATTTTGAAACATATTATAAATAATATATGTGTTTCACTCTGCCCTATAGCAAAAAACTGCTAGCAATGTAAAAAGGGATACGTTGCAAATAGTTTAATGAGTGAAATAGATACACAGGAACAAGCCAGGTGTAGTGAAACCACAATAAATAGTGAAATGCCTTCTGGTTGGTAGAAATAGGTGTCTTTACAGTGCAGGCCAAAAGGGGCCAAGGGTTGAAGAAGATAGGGGAATACAGAAAAAGAGCTGCATGGGGTGGCAGCCAGCCAGGAGCTGTTTATTTTGGTCCAGGGACACATCTAGGACATGAAGAAAATGATGGCTAACATTTACCTTGACCTCACTCTATTCCCTTCTACTGATCTCCCTCTGGGGATGCCTATTGGCAGCTATTACCTGGAAGACAGAGAGTAACAATCCAGCCAGCATCCTGGGGACAAGAAGAGGGATGAACAAGGATAAGGAATAGCTCTGAAGAGAAAAACAAAAAGATAACCATGTTGTTTCTTTTACATCATGAAAATATATAACTGAATTTACTTTGATTTCTGTCTCTGCTGCCAGAACAATATAATTTAAATTATATTTTCTCTTATTAATTTATATCAAGCACTGTTTTTGAAAAGCATTCTCAATTTATTTGAAGAATTAGGATAGAAATATTGATCTAAGAAAATGAATAATTGAAAATTAATATTTTAATTTTTTTACATTATCTTGTAGACATTTTTCTTAATCATTATCTTTCTGGTATGCACAGTGACTAAGAAAACAAAGAGCATTTCTTGACACTCAGAAGGTGACCCAGTACTCACTGTAGGCCATGTTATTCTCTTATGTAACAATTCCACAGAACTTCAACCTCAGACCAATCTTAAATCCATGATAAAATGAGACAAAGCAAGGCTACTTCATGAATTTGTCTAAGCAGAACAGAATCTAGGTTGCTCCTTAGCCCACAAAATAACAGTATTTCCATTCTTTTGCTAAACTAGTGACAGCTACTTCTTTTTTAACCAACCGTAAAATTGCCCCGCTTTCTTTTCACATCAACCAGTATATTAAAATCAATGTGAAATTCTTATTTCGAAATACATAAAATACATTCAAACTAGCAGAAAACTTTGCTTCCTTGGACCTTCTGCCAAATCACCCAAACTAAGTCCAAATCCTGTAAAAGATTACTTATTTTTTAACCTTCTTATCGTGACACCCAACAATTCCCTATAGTAAGCAGTCATCCTCACTTCAAAGAGTAATAAATCCATTTTTTTTTAACTTCAGCTGTGTTCCTGGTGGTCTTTGGCTAAAGGGCATTAATAATAGCTACTCCTGTAGAGAAGCTCCTCTGCACCATAATCATTACTTGCATTCCAGCCTGCCTTTCTTAAAGTGATACAAGATGATATGAGAAAGCTAAGTCAATATAGCTTTTACGAGATCTGTTATATCTTGAGGTGCTAAAATTGGGACATTTTTAAGTAAATAAATTGTAATCATGTAGCAAATATTTCAAAAGGACAATTGCTAAAACCTTTTTAATAGCTACAATTGTAGGTTAATTATCAAAATCCCCTGATAATATTCATTGCTTGCAGGTATAGTTCACTTCAGTGGAAAATGGTGTTAATTGTAGAACAAGAAGATGACAAGCAATTAGATGTCTTCCTGAAGGAATTTTAAAAGCCTAATCTTTATATTAAAATAGATTAAAGAAAAAAATATTTGGGGAGATAATGAGAATTGTGTTTCAAATGATTAAGCCAGTGTATTGCCAAAAATGGCTTTTAGAATTCATATATTAAAACACATATGAATTGGAAAAAAGTATATTTTTAAAATTCTCTGTAAGTCTGAAGCATTTTTAGATCTCTGGTTTATGATTGATACTTTAAGAGACTTCATAGGTTTTATTGTAAAAAATAAAATGTTATTTTATAAGGGAGTTTTTGCAAGGTTCTATATATTTTGAACAAATTAAAGTGCTTTTTCCCAAACATGGACAATATGTTCCAAAACTTGTACCTGTGATGTAGACACATTAATTATTTACTGTATGCAATTGAAGCAAATTATTTAATCTTTTAAAATCTCAGTTTCTTTATCCTACGATAAGGATTAGATTTGTTAATTCACAGATAATTCATGTATCAAGGAGGTGGTGCTGAAGCTATGGTTATTAGGCCTGATGCTCTGGGTTTTATTCAAGGTAGGGGTAGCCCCCAAATCAGCATATTTACAATTTTTTTTTTTCTGGGAACTTTTTAAAAGTAAGGACTCAGAATAATGTGTATCGATCCTTCCCTAAAAATTTTTTCCCTCTAAAATTTACGGTAAGATTTAGAACCCGCCAGAAAACAGAGATATACAAACTATTTACTACCGAAAAATATTAAATCAAATTTACTAGGAGAAGCCACAGAATTGGAATCCTTAGAGTTTAGGCTACTCCTTTCATACTTAATTCAGAGTCAGCCCTTTAAAAGCCCCATTCTTTGTCTGAAGATCAATTCACTTTGTGTTTTTTGTTTCCCCCAGAAATTCCATCAGTGTGGAGCTAATTATATCAGTGTTGATGCTAATCGTGAATTAGCTTATTTCTATATATATTTTTCTTATTATCGTGTCATAATATACCATGAGGTGGTTGGGTCCCATTTCCAGTACAACAAGAGTGACATCTGAGCAATGCTCTCTGAACAAGATCTTCATATCTACTCCCCAAGAGGGTTGCTACATTCTTAGCCTCCCTCAATTTAATTCTTTTATGATGAAAAGAAGGTAATGTATAAACATGATTAAAAAAGACAACATGATTAACCCATCTTGTTATTTCACTCTCCTTTAACATTGCTGTGCTGACATGTCAATTTTCCTGCATTTAATAATACAATTTCATTTTTGGCTCTCCTCACTAAAGTTGGTGCTTTCCTCTTAATATATATAACATATTTCAGGTTTAATTCCTGTCACTTAATAATCATATATTTGATGCAAAAATCATAAGTTTTTGAGTTTTTATTTTGGATTAGCCACTTTTCCATCCTATTTCATTTAAGGCTTATACAAACATTTTATATTAGACTTTATTGTCTCCGTTTTATAGATGAGGGAACACAGGTCAAGCAAATCAAATAATGTGCCCAAAATTATATAATATTTATGAAGAGGTGTGTCTGTGGCCAAATTAAATGTATCATCTATTTATTATCCTATATTTCCTCATCGAGAACATTAAAAAATATGCTACATTATATTAAGAGAGCTGAAATAAACACAATATAACTTGATCTGCTAATGCTGCTATGTGTCTGTGTATATATATATGTATACACACATATGCACACACAATATATATCTGTATATACATATAAATTAGTATATATGTAATCAATCATATACCTACATAAATTTTAGTAGGCAACTATGTAACAGAAGCTCTGGAATGAGATTCTGAATGACTCTCCACGGCCAAGAGTAGACTATCCCTATTTTATTTTTAGTTTTGTAGTGTGAAAGTTATAAACTTTGTCTCTGACCTTTGTCTCCCAGTGTTTGTAAGAAGGGGCACAGATTTGTTTAATAATTGATTTTTCATGGTTTAAATGTGAACTTTATTTTTATAAAATAACTATCCTCCCTGAGAAGTTAAGAACGTTAAGTTGAAATTGCATTTTCATCCTCAATAGCATTCATTATTAACTAATTATTACTAAAAATGACAAAATAGTTTAGATGGGTTCACTTAGTCTAAATTTAGTCACATGATTTTTCTTGAAGCAGAACATAATCAGGAGAAAAATAAAATGTTGATAGTTTTCTACTCCCCTCAATAATAAAGACAAAATATAACAATTTTGGTGACAACTATTTTTCATGTAAATAAAATCTCAAATTTTTGTGACAGTGAACAAACTGCTTATTTGATTTTAATTCTTATAATAATTCTACGAGGCAGGTGCTAGTATATTAAGTTTGTAAAATAGATCGAGAATTCAGTGAAGAATCTGAAGATAGATTTCACATATCTTTTTCTTGACCACAAAGCTAAAACTGTTTTCACTGAAATTGAAATCAGGTTGTCTCATTTAAGTAAGAGTGAACTACTGTACTACACAATTAGATAGATAATTAAACCTGCTGCTGTTTATATTTTTAAATTAAAAACCACATTCTATTCTAAATATTTAATATGTGCCTGTTTCCCACAATAAGCTGTGGCCTTACTCTCATCTAAAAAAGTATCGAGATTGGTTAGTAACATGACAATTATGGTCACACATATTTTTTGGGAAATAAACATTTAGTTTGTAAAAATTAACTGAGTTAAGAAAATATGATAGGATAAAGAGAGGAGAAAAAATAAAAAGTACTTTAAGTAGAAAAATGAATGGGCCACGATTGATGCCTTTTCTAGCCTCTAAGTTACACCTTTCCAAAGCTAACTTACCATTGGTATTGAACACATGGATTTGTGCCTTAAAAAAGCGTGATTCTTAATTAAGGGCAGAAAATTCTTCCTCCTCTTTTCAAGTGCAAATATAATTCACATTTCCAGTAACTAGAGAATACTTTGTATTCTTGTAAAAGAAGAGGTAATAAATATGAAATGAGTTCAGAGAGTTCAATACATATTCCCCTGTGGAACTGTGCAAAAGCCACTTCACCATATGAGCAAATGAACAACAAAATTATTTTATAGTTCTCTATGCTCAATAGTTTAATGTCAATTTTAAACTTAGAGGGAGTAAGATGATATTAATTTTAAGTTTTCCAGTTCTTCTTCATTTCTTTCTATTGAGCAATGTTTGACTGTTTTTTTCTCTTTTGAAGTCTTTTATAAAAATGAATATCCATTTTGTATTAGCATAACATTTCAACTTCATAAGTTGATAAAGTACAAAGCTTGGTTTTATGCTGACTTCAGAAATAACTTTCTCTTATGAGAAAGTTTTCTCACTCAGGGTTCACTGGGGTTTCACGACCTTTGAGAATATGTGCTTCAGTAACTACAATTACAAGTTTGTCATTTAGGAAAAATCAATTAGCAATAAAGCATGAATTACAGAATAATATAAAACTGTGAACTCTTCAATAATATCTTACAGCATAACATTGTATGTTGGTTAATATTTTATGCTCTTTCATCTTTAATTAACATGTCTCTACCATATTTAAAAATCTAAATATTTAAGTCCCAAATATCCTCAGTTCAAATTAAAAATCAGTTTTATTAAAAATTTTGGTCCTTAAACCTAATTTGTTTGTTCTCTTAATAAACATCTTATAGGAAGCTATGCAACCTTTCTTATTGATGACATCTTTTAAATTTTTCTCACATTTATTCTTCTGTTTCTATTTATTTTGTCATTACCAACATTATGACATTTCTAATAATCTCAAAATTCATCTATTACAAGGCATCTTGATTTCTTACAGGATGATATTAGATGTTTTAGTCCAAATCATTTCATCATTCTAAATTCCCGCCATCATTTAGAATATATTAAAAATATAAAGCCTTTGAAATTAAGAAAACTATAACTAAGTAATTCATAGATGCTTTGGTATTTAGCATTAGAATGCAATTCTTGTGTTGTTCAGAGACAACAAAAAGTTTACTGAGTCTTTAAATATTTAACTTGGACTGTGTGTAAAATGTTGGTCCTCAAGTAATTAACAATTCAATGAAAAAGACAAACATAGAAAGTGGCAATTATAAAATAATCCAATACAGGGGACAGCACATCATTTCTATGAAAGACCAGAGAGCATATATTATCAGCCTTGCAGGCCACATTCTCTCTGCAGCAACTCCAAAGCTCTACTATTTAGCATGAAAGCTGCTACAAACGATGTGTAGGGGAGCCTGGGTATATTCCAACAAAACTTTATATGAGGACAATTGAATTTGAGTTTCTTGTAATTTTCACATGTCAGATAATATTATTCTGTATTTGATTTTTTCAACCATTTAAAAATATTTAAAACATTCAAAATTTTTGGCTGTACAAAAACAGGCAATTGGCTGAATTTGGCCAGTAAATCTACATTATTTTCCTATAGCTGCTGTAGTAAGTTACCATAAACTTAGTGGCTTAAAATAACAGAAATTTATTCTCTCACAGTATTGGAGGCGAAAACTTTGAAATCAGTTTCCCTGGGCAGAAATCAAGGTGTTTTCAGGGTTCTACTCCCCCTAGAGGCTTAAAGGAAAAATGTGTTCCTTACTCCTTCCATCATCTGGTAGCTTCTGACATTCACTCCCATCTCTCAACTCTTTCCTGTGCTGAGTGGGTCCCTCCTGTAATTTTGCTGATCCTTCTCCCAGTGTGTTTTTCCTTGAACTAAGTATATCCCACTGGTGATTAATGCTCGTTTGTTTTACACACACACACACACACACACACACACACGGAAGTTTCCTTTCTGGATTTGATAAATGAGATGATTTGTTTATGGTAAAGAGGCAATTAATTAGAAGGAATAAGATCTAGAATTTGGTAGCACAACAGGGTGACTACAGTCAACAATAATTTAATGTATAGTTTAAAATAACTGAGTATATAATTGGAATATTTGAAACACAAAGAATGATAAATGCTTGCAGTGATGATTACCCCATTTACCCTGATGTGATTATTATAGATTGTATGCTTGTATCAAAATATCTCATATACCCCGTGAATATATATGCCTAGTATGTTCCCATAAAATATTTTTCAATTTTTTTTTTAAAAAGAGGCAGCAAAGTATTTTAAGCAATGGTGATAGAATGAGTATAACGACAGAAGTAAAATTAAATAACTAAATAAATGGTTTTAAAAATTGAAATACATTTTGGCTATGGAAGAATTTTAGTCCTTTGGGAAAATAATGTAAATAGAAAAGACCAGTGAGTTATGAGGCAGGAAAAGTAAAAACATCCAAACCATAATGAAAAGCTAAGATTTCATCCAACTGCAATGATTTGGTAGGGTGAGAAGATAAATGTCAAGTACTGTGTTTTGAGTTTGTCACCATGTCTACAGTATAGATAGATTTGTAGGTAACTCTGGGTACATTTACTATTTCTTTTCAGGAGGCCAGGAATTAAAGAATGAAGACTGGATTTAGGTGATACTAGAAGTGCTCAAAAGGAAAAGTTGAATTCAGTATAGAATTACAATATTTAGGAAGCCAAGTGGACAGAATTTGAACTATTGTTAGTGGGTAGTAAACATTTGGGGCAAGTCAAATATATCTCCTCGTATATTAGCTAGGGTGAAAATATATGATGCTGCATAAAATGTAGTAAAGAGTTTAGGGGACTGGCAGGAGCCCAGCTGAGGTGGGAGAGAGCTGAGCTGGCAAATATCAGCATAGCCTACTTAAGCAACAAGCCAAACATTAAAGAATTAAGCCTTTAATCATTTTCTGTAGTGGAAAAAACTAAAACTGGAGAAAGCACTGATAAAAACCAGTTTTATTTTACCTCATAGAGTTTTACCTCAGCGAAGGGTCAGCATAGGTATGGACGTCCCCTCAGTTGAAGGAATCTGAAATAAAAGTTCCTGCAGTTGTATGGAACCTGGAATGATGATGCAGGAGAAAGTCAGGAGTGGAAAAGTACTAGAAATGTGTGTAAATTGTCTTCACGTTTTCCCTGTCTTTCCTCCAAGTAAGGAGGCCTTAGTGGAGGTGCTTGAAGAAGGACTCCACCTAAAATCTCAGATAAAGACACCTAGGAATGAGGGTGCCTGGGCTTGGAATGTGAATGACGGAAGAACATGATGGATCAGAGCAGCCTGGCCTGAGTCCTTTTCTGCCAGTCCCCTTGGACACTGCCAACATCTGGCTGGGCACCAAGCCTCCTGCGGGAAGGGCAGCTTCCACTTCTAGGCCTGCCAGGTAAAGCCTTTGTAATCATCTGTGATCACACCTGGAAAATAGTGAGTAGGTTTTTAACCAGCAGTTGGACTCCTCAGACCAATACTGCTTAAAAGAATGATAATTTAAATTTCACACGTTTCTTTTGAGTAGCCTGTGAGAAAGGAAATTATAAATGTTTAAAATAAAATGAGCATAACTTGAGGAAGGATCAAGATTGAGACTGAAGAATTATCGGCCTTGGTTGTTAATTGATACAAAAAAAGAAAGAGAGTAATCACTCAAAAGAATGAGTAGAATGAAAAGAACAACAGCAAATCTTTGAAGTTCAAAACTATTCAGAAGATATTTGCAAGGAGAGAGAGCATTCAGAAGATAGAGAAGATGAAATGAAGATGTCTGGGCATAGTCACAGGAGTACCTTGTCACAATAGAACATAAGTAGATAATTTTGAAGAAAAATCTATAGGAATAAACAGAGAGAAGTAACAGGAAGCTATATTCATAAGCAAATAAAGTAAAAATGATAAAATACTACATTATCAAATACTACAAACTCTTCTATGAGTCTGTACAAATTAAAAAAATATAAGATTCTATCCAAAGTAGTAAATAGATCATTTCTGCATTGAAAGACCCAACATTCCGTGTGCTGCCTGTGACCTCTGAACCTCTGAGGGTCCGAATTCGCAGTGCTACAACCTTATTTCTTATCAAACATGCCCTCCAACTCAGCAGCAAAGGCTCCCCATCCAGCTAGGTCCATTTTCAGCTGAACAACCTGCACCCAAATTGTTCCTCAACCTTCCCGCCTGCACAAGATCCTATTCAAACCAGTCAGTCACAACCCCCATGGGAACCAAGTGGCACCCCAACCTCCTATTAATACAAGGCCTGCCTCTCACATCACCTCCTGTTTCACTCTGTTCCTGAGCGTAGCCTTGCGCTGCATGTGGCATTCTCCTTTCTTGGGCTGTGAGTAAACGTGACTAATAATCTGCTGCTAACTGCATCTGTTCATTGTCAAGTGTCCTGTGTTCAACTGCCTTGTACTATTTACAATGAGGGATTCCTTCTTCAGCAACAGGGTGAACAGAAAGTGTTCAGAACAATCATCCTCTGAAAATTAATATAAATGACAGCAGAAGTATAAAAAAGAGATTGAACTTCAATCCTCTTGGAAACAGTTGATTTGGAAGTGATCTGTGGTCTAAAGATTTTGACAAAATTTTAGGAACAAGTAAAGATGATAAAATACATAAAGGGACAGAACAGAAGGGAGATAGTCACATTTCAGAAAACATGGAGAAATTATATAAGTGATTCTTCCTGAGAAATTCTTCAGAAATGTCCGAAGAAAAAAAATTATGTACTTACACATCTGACTTGCGATGACTGCATAATCCTCCTTTATCTTCCTCTCCCTGACATGCATGCAAACACAGACACACACACACACACACACACCCTGAGGTTTGCATCATTTGTCTTTAGGCTAAAATAAGGGAAAACATTTCAGAATGATTTACTGATTTTTTTTTTTAAATGATGGGCACAGTAACCACAATTAAGTCTTCCCTATTTGGCATTGGAATAAAGGTAAGGGGATTCAACCCTTCTATTTACTTCTCCTTACTCATCCAAAGATGCAGTCAGCCATCAACAAATACTTCCCAGGTATACTGTCCACAAAGTCAGCTCATAAATTCAGGGAAGATACTTTATAAGGGTCTCAAGGTTATTGAAAAAACCAACACCATAAGAGAGATGGACTAGGTGGAAAAAATACACAAAGAAACCACAACAAACAAAACAACTTAAAAAGTAACATTCAGCAAAAAATGTAAACATTGTATAATCTATTGTGATTTTTCTTTTACTTTTCCTTCATAAGTAAACCATTTAGTTTTCTGAAAATTTTGACTTTTCTTTCTATCATCATTGTGCTTAAATGTGATGGGAAACTTACTGGGCATTATTTACAAGGCACATTTCTCCACTCACTTGTTCCTTTTCTTTTCAGTAACTTTCATCTGTGTAAGCACAACAGGCTTCCTTACTTCCCTCTGTTCTTTTGCAAAGTCACCGGCCATATGAAAAGATTTCCCTGGAAAGACTTGCCTTCCCACTCTACCTAAAACTTCAGTGTATTTTCCAGATATTCTATATGCCCTCTCCTGATGTGATTTGTTCTTATAATTTTGCACTGGTTGTTATACTATATTTATCTTGATTATTGTCTTTCTCCTCTACCAAAATGTAAGAACCATAAGTGCAATGACATTTTTCTCTTTTATCACTGTATTTCTGGCTCCTGGAGGAGCACCTGACATATTTTAATTGTTCTTATTGAAGAAAAGAAATAACTGATTTGGTGAAAAACCTAAAACTACCCACCATTTTGTTTTTTAACTCAATTCATTTTTTAAACAAATGTTTTTGAATAGTTGGGGTGGGACATGGTGGGGAAAAAAGAACCTAGATTTAATAAAATATATAAAGAAAAAAATGAGATGCGAGTGACATGGTGAAATTTCTAGAAGGATATGAAATGAGGAAAAGGAGTGCATATCTGAATTTTAAAAGCTGAGATGGAATAATATGATATGGTAACAAGATCCATGGGGAGATCCAGCATGTGGTGACAGACCTGGAGAGTAACTGGGCTGAAGAAACTACAGTAGAATTAATTGCTGTCCTGGAATATGGTCAAGATGACAATATTAAGAAATATGTGTTCAAAGGTCTATAATCAGGTACTGAGAAGCTGCACAGTTTTTGGTTTAAGGTGTAATATTGCTTAAAAATAATTGACAAATGCAAGGCAGGAGTCCCCTCTAAATGATTTGGTGTTATTAGTTTATCAGGATCGAAACTTCAGCTGTAGATAGAAATCCAATTACCATAAACTGGGAGGAAAGTACAGCTTTACATTTAGAAACAAGAGAGTGACCATTTACTAAACTTGGATCACAAGTTTGGAGGTGGGTTTGCCACAGTAACGACATATTAGTCTCCTGCCTAAGGGATTGCATACACACATAATTTTTCATAGTTGTAAATGATAGTCCGTCCAACAGGAGTTCCATTTCAAGTAAACTTACAAAACACTGCATAGCTGATTCCACCCTCGGTGTGTCATAATACAGGTTAGCAAATTTAAAGCTATTTGAAGTTTGACAGGAATGAACCTGCTTTGTTGAACGCAGTTTTTCTCCGACTATACTTAATTAAAAAACCCATTATTCACAGTGTATCTATTAATTTCCTGGGGAACTAGTGAGAAATGCTTTTCTACAGCAGACCATGAGGCCATGGCTATAAGCAGAGATAAATTGGCTCAAGTTGCAGAGAAAATTAAACTCTTTGGTCAAAAAAACAAAACAAGTCAATAATTTAACGTGTTGGCATTGATCCATTGACACTGTTCTTTCCAAATTTTGTTTTTGACTTAGTTGAATATGTGTATGAGAATGCAAATGAATCATTCCTAGAAAAATAATAAAATAACTCAATAGTGGCCACAGTGAAAACCACTACAACAAATTAATTTTATTGAAACAACCAAAGCATACTCTTTTATAACATTTTTGCAAAAGATTATTGAAT
>NW_012109619.1:736802-740869 GCF_000951045.1 Mandrillus leucophaeus | reverse complement strand
TTTTTTAACTCAATTCATTTTTTAAACAAATGTTTTTGAATAGTTGGGGTGGGACATGGTGGGGAAAAAAGAACCTAGATTTAATAAAATATATAAAGAAAAAAATGAGATGCGAGTGACATGGTGAAATTTCTAGAAGGATATGAAATGAGGAAAAGGAGTGCATATCTGAATTTTAAAAGCTGAGATGGAATAATATGATATGGTAACAAGATCCATGGGGAGATCCAGCATGTGGTGACAGACCTGGAGAGTAACTGGGCTGAAGAAACTACAGTAGAATTAATTGCTGTCCTGGAATATGGTCAAGATGACAATATTAAGAAATATGTGTTCAAAGGTCTATAATCAGGTACTGAGAAGCTGCACAGTTTTTGGTTTAAGGTGTAATATTGCTTAAAAATAATTGACAAATGCAAGGCAGGAGTCCCCTCTAAATGATTTGGTGTTATTAGTTTATCAGGATCGAAACTTCAGCTGTAGATAGAAATCCAATTACCATAAACTGGGAGGAAAGTACAGCTTTACATTTAGAAACAAGAGAGTGACCATTTACTAAACTTGGATCACAAGTTTGGAGGTGGGTTTGCCACAGTAACGACATATTAGTCTCCTGCCTAAGGGATTGCATACACACATAATTTTTCATAGTTGTAAATGATAGTCCGTCCAACAGGAGTTCCATTTCAAGTAAACTTACAAAACACTGCATAGCTGATTCCACCCTCGGTGTGTCATAATACAGGTTAGCAAATTTAAAGCTATTTGAAGTTTGACAGGAATGAACCTGCTTTGTTGAACGCAGTTTTTCTCCGACTATACTTAATTAAAAAACCCATTATTCACAGTGCATCTATTAATTTCCTGGGGAACTAGTGAGAAATGCTTTTCTACAGCAGACCATGAGGCCATGGCTATAAGCAGAGATAAATTGGCTCAAGTTGCAGAGAAAATTAAACTCTTTGGTCAAAAAAACAAAACAAGTCAATAATTTAACGTGTTGGCATTGATCCATTGACACTGTTCTTTCCAAATTTTGTTTTTGACTTAGTTGAATATGTGTATGAGAATGCAAATGAATCATTCCTAGAAAAATAATAAAATAACTCAATAGTGGCCACAGTGAAAACCACTACAACAAATTAATTTTATTGAAACAACCAAAGCATACTCTTTTATAACATTTTTGCAAAAGATTATTGAATATTTTCCTGGGGCATTTCATATAATATTCTTGAATTTTAAAGGAGGCAATAATCTCACCAGGGCTCTAGTGGGTTGAACAATGTCCTCCCAAAATCCACATGCATCTAGAATCTCAGAATGTTACCTTATTTGGAAATAGGATTTTGCAGATGTAATTAGTTAAGGTGAAATCATATAGAGTCATTCAACCATCAGCAAAATTCAGTTTTAGAACATTTCCATCATCCCTTTAAGTTCTTTCATGAGAGACTACAGTCTCCTATTTCCACCACATGATAAAGGCAGCCACTGATCTACTTTACAAAGAATTTCACACAAATGGAACCACATAGTATGCTGCCTTAGTGTACTGCTTCTTTCACTTAGTTATTATTCTGGCATTTATCTTTGTTGTAGCATGTATCAGTAATTAATTTCTTGTTAATTCAGAATAGTATTTCATTGTGTGTTTGTGTAATGACATTATCTAGTATATATTATTGTGCCACCTGTTTCTTTGCTTACATTTATATTTGTGAGATTCATGTCTCTTGATATTAACTGATTCCCAGTAGTATATCTCATATATCAAACATAATTTGTTTATTCTTTCTCCTGATGTTGGACAATTGTTACCAATTTCCAACTTTCATTTTCTACTCTTAAAGTTATCAGTATCTTGGTGTATCTCATTCTGCACACTTGTAAAACATTTTCTACTATATGTAGTTAGAAATAAAATTTCTCTTTTGTTTATATTATTAAATAATTAGCAATATTTGACCCGATCATAGAGAAGAGAAAATAATGCATGAAATTCCACAGCTTTTATGCTTAAATTTCTTTCATTTCTAGGAAATTTGTGTCTGTGTTTGCTTGGCCATACACTGCTGCCTTTATGTGAAGCTAACAATGCATAATTTATTTTTTGTTCCATTTGTTGGTTTAAGTTTCATAAACTTTTCTATGAACCTATGATATGTGACTTGCTGAAAAGTAACAAACATACAATCCTATGTACAAAGAGCAAAGGCTTGAACGTATCTCTCCGTTTCTGCTTTAAATTCGATTTTATGAATATGTCAAATTTTTTTCGATATGTTATGTGTAATTTTGCAGGTGAGAAGCTCAGCTCATTGTTCATTTATTCAGTCCCTGTCACAATGTAATTGATTTTATGATTGGTATCAGACATCTACACAAAATTGGAGTGAAACTCTGAAGAATAAATCCTGTTTGGGTGAGAAGTATCATAAAATATAGGTTTTCCATGATGTTCATTAAAAATTTAATGTGTATCATGCTGTGATGTTTCACATAATCTATGATACACTAGTCAGACACACAATTCTCTGCTATCTTTTCTTATAATTTCATCAAGATTTGAGCATTATATTGACATAATTTTAGAAATCTTTTTTCTCAGTTTCGAAATATAGGTGAAAATAATAAATATTTTGAAAAGACATTATTGTCTCAGGCTTGAACTAGCACATTTGTGCCCTCTGTAAACTGGAGTTAGGTTTACTTTTGGTTTTCTCCTCCTCTCTTTTTGTGACTTTCAAAGTGTTATTTACTAAGTAAAATGTTTATCATATTTTCCATTATGTTTTCTATATATTGCCTCTGCTTCATGTTCATAAATGCCCCCATGTCCTGCCTCTAGACTTATATTGATGTCTGATTCAAATTAAACTGGAAATTCTAGAGGCACAAAATATAGAAATTATGATTCATTGTTTGTTTAAATTTATTATTGTTGACATTAACATGAGCAACTTGGATGATATATTTTCCATTGAGGAAACCTAAAAAGTGTATATTGTGTCTTTACACGGGAAAGAGGTATAAATAAAACATAATTTTAAACTAAATAAAGTGTGGGTTTAGCATTGTGAAACTATTGTTTCATTATGAAATAGGTTTCAGTAAGATCTCTATTTAAATAAGAATAGTAATGAGAATAATTCAATGGTATATGAAGGACATTTGTTTGACAGGGTCAAAAAAAACAGTTATCAGAGAACATGCATAATGGGATTATGAGATTAATATTGAGCAAAATAAGTCTCAAGAATTATTACAGACAAGTCATAGATTTTGCTACTTAGAATTTCATGAAGCCTGAAGTCATACATGACTCAATGCAAAATGGAATTAAATACGTACATTTCTGCTGACAACAACCTTAACTATAATAGATATATTGTACTTGGCAAAATGTTGCATTTTCTAATTTTTTTAAAGTGTAGTTTTGTTATTTGTATAAGTTACTTGTGTTTACACACACAGTCTTCAATTGAATTAATGTTCATTTCTCCTAAAATAATATATACCACTATCTCATCTCACAAAACAACAATTTCATCACCTTTTCATGTTGTAATGTAGAACTGAGTGCTAAGTAATGCTAGGAAAAATATAAGTGTCATAAAATGTAAACATAAAAGCTTTCAGAGATCCTCACATTTGGGGGAAAAAGGGCATATAAAAATATAATAAGTCATCTCCTCTAGCTATGTAATCTAAGTCTATACCACCATTTCTAAATATATTACACTGACACAGTTGAATAGCATCAATTTGGTTTAGAAATATATGCCACTAAATATAGTTTTTCCTTTTTCATATAGGTGTCACTTTTATAATTGGAGTAAATAAAAATACTGTTTTTCTTTGGGCTGATTGTTAAAATTGCACTGTACAATTCCCTCTTAGTCCTCAAATGGTTATGGAGTCTCAGAGTATCAGAATGGGCTGATTTTGTATAAACATGAAATTTATCTTTAATAATAGTTTATATTTAATAATTTATCTTTAATAATTATTGATGAATGGTACTAATTATTATAAAATACTGCTATATTCTCCAATATATTTGT
>NW_012109619.1:730425-736292 GCF_000951045.1 Mandrillus leucophaeus | reverse complement strand
GTTTCTCCTGAACATCCATCCAGTCTCCAGAAATGTGAGAAACAAATTTCTGGTAAGCCACCCAGTCAGTGGTATTTTGTTATGGCAGCACTTGCGAACTAATACCATGTCCCAATGTTGTTAATTTTCTCTTTCACAGTCCAGGAGATAATTGATAAAAGAAAGTGCTTTCTTTTTTCTGAATTTTTAATTATTGTTATAGTTACATGGTATGTGTATATACTTATGGAGTACATGAGATATTCTGATACAGGCATACAATGTGTAATAATCATATCATTGCAAATGGGGTACCTATTTCCTCAAGCATTTATCCTTTGTGTTATAAACAATCCAATGTTACTCATTTAGTTATTTTTAAATGTACAATTAAAATTATTATTGATGAGATAGTGTTACAAGATCTTCGGGGTGTTGCTTTTCTGGCTGGAAAACTCTGTGTCCAGTGGTGCCTTTGGCCGAGTTCTTGTCCTGCATCCAGGAAGAATGAGGTATGCAGACAAGTGGAGGGTGTGCTAGATGAAGAGGAGCTTTATTGAGTGTTAGAACAGCTCAGAGGTGACCTGCAGTTGGTAGCTCCTCTCTGTAGGCAGGTTGTCCCCTTGAGTGTTGAGCTCTCAACAAAGAGGAGGCCCTGGAGTGGGTGGCTTCTCTCTGCAGCCAGGTCATCCGGTCATCTCTGCAGCTGTCAGCAGAGAGATTGGAGTGGGTGGCTCTTCTCTGCCAGTAGGTTATCCTAACGAGTCCCTGGAGAAGGTAGCTCCTCTTTGCAGCTGCTTATCCCAGTGTCTGCCCAGCTCCTAGCAGAGAGGAAGCGCTGGAGTGGGTTGCTCTTCTCTGCAGCTAGTAGTCCTGCTGTCTAGAGGATAACTCCTCCCGGCAGCTGGTTGTCCCAGCATCTTCTCTGCTCCGGCTAAGGTCGGCCCTTTTATGGGCCTCAGATGGGAGGAAGTGCATGCTGATTGGTCCATGGACAGCCATGGGAAGGCCCAAAAAAGTCACCACAAGTTACCACTTCAGTCCCTGGGTCTGGCAGTCCAGCTCCCAGCCTTCGGGCGAGGCCTCACCGGGGAACCACTCCCTTCCATCTAGGAATATGTGTGTCTCCTGCTGCCCTTCATGGTGCCCGGGGTCAGCCTGGACTTTGTTCCAAGGTTGCAGCAGGTGGCGGCAGTAGAGAGAAGCCAGGCAGTGGGAGCAGGCACTTCCGAGCCTGCAAAGGCAGGGTGGGGTCTTCCCAGGCTCCAAAGAGTGCCTGAGTCTGCAGCCACGGTTTGGGTGGTGCAGCTATCCTGTTGGGGGTGCAGCTGCTCCTGGCCCCCAAGAGAAAAGGGAGGCTTGGATCCCTTGCCTCCTCAGTCACGACTTGGGTGGCTGCAGCCCCACCTGGGAGGGTAGCTCTCCTAACTGCTCTGTGGAGTGAGAGGCCCAGGTCCTCAGTCACGACTTGGGTGGCTGCAGCCCCACCTGGGAGGGTAGCTCTCCTACCTGCTCTGTGGAGTGAGAGGCCCAGGTCTGCAGCCATGGTTTGGGTGGCTGCAGCAGCACCCAGGGAGCTTCCACCCCTACTCAGAAGTGGCAGAGATCACTTTTGTCCCTGGCTCCCATTGGCTCCATGGAGAGTGCAGCCCTGGCCACGCCTCCCTGCTGCAGCAGATATGATGGCAGCAGCAGGCCATCTGGAGAAGCCACTGCTGTCAATTGTACCCCGTTATGCTGTCAAATACTAGGTCTTACTCATTCTTTCTAGTTTTTTGGTATCCATTCACCATCCCTGCCTCCCCACCAATACAAACCCACTACCCTTTCCAGCCATTGGTAAACATCCTTCTAATCTGCATCTCTATGAGTTCAATGGTTTGGATTTTGAAATCCTACAAATAAGTGAGAAAATGTGATGTTTGTCTTTTTGTGCATTGCTTATTTCAGGTAACATACATAATGACCTCCAGTTCCACCCATGTTGTTGCAAATGATGGCATCTCATTGTTTTTTGTGGCTGAATAGTATTCCATTGTGAATAAATACCACGTTTTCTTTATCTATTCATCTGTTGATAAACACTTAGTTTGCTTGCAAATTTTGATTACTGTGAACAGTGCTGCAACAAACATGGGAGTGCAGATATCTCTTTGATATACTGATTTCCATTTTTTTTGTTCTTCTGGGTATATATCCAACAGTGTGATTTCCAGATCGTATGTGGGTTTTATTTTAATTTTTTGAGAAACCTCCAAACTGTTCTCCATAATGGTGGTTCTAATTTACATTCCCACCAACAGTATATGAGGGTTGCCTTTTCTGCAAATCCTCTCCAGGATTTATTGCCTGTCTTTGGAATATAAACCATTTTAACTGAGGTAAGATGATATCTCATCGTAATTTTGATTTATATTTCTTGGATGATCAAGACTGTTGAGCATCTTTTCATATACCTGTTGCCATTTGTATGTCTTCTTTTGAGAAATGTCTATTCAAATATTTTGCCCATTTTTAAATAAAATTGTTTTTTCCTATATAATTGTTTAAGCTCATCATATATTCTGGTTATTAATACCTTGTCAAGTAAGTATTTTTCAAACATTTTCTCCCATTCTGTGGGTTCCTTGCTGTGAAGAAGCTTTTAAACTTGATGTGATCCCATTGGTGTATTTTTGCTTTGGTTGCCTGTGCTCGTAGGGCATTACTCAAAAGTTTCTGCACAGACCAATGTCCCAGAAAGTTTATCCAATTTTTTTTAGCAGTTTTATAGTTTGAGGTCTTAGATTTAAGTCCTTAATCCATTTTGATTTTACTTTTGTATATGACAAGAGATAGGGGTCTAGTTTCATTCTTCTGCATATGGGTATCCAATTATCTCCACACCATTTATTGAAGAGAGTGTCTTTTCTCCAGTGTATGTTCTTGGCACCTTCGTGGAAATGAGTTCGCCGTAGAGGCGTGAAGTTGTTTCTGGGTTCTCTACTCTGTTCTGTTGGTCTATGTGTCTGTTTTTATGCCAGTACCATGCTGTTTTGGTTACTGTAGCTCTGCAGTATAATGTGAAGTCAGTTAATGTGATTCCTCTAGTTGTGTGCTTTTTACTTAGGATAGCTTTGACTGTTCTGGGTCTTTTTTGGTATTATATAACATTTAATTTTTTTTCTATTTCAGTGAAGAATTTCATTGATATTTTGATAGAAATTGCATTAAATTTGTAGATTGCTTTGAGTGGTATGGACATTTTAACAATATTGAGTTTTCCAATCCAGAATACCTTTCCATTTTTTGATTTGTCCATTTTAATTTCTTTCATCAGTGTCTTATAGTTTTTATTTTAGAAATCTTTCACTTCTTTGATTAAGTTAATTCCTAAGTATTTTATTTTATGTGAGACTATTGTAAATAGAATTAGTTTTTTATTTATTTTTCAGATTGTTCACTGTTGACATATCAAAATCTACTGGGTTTTTTTTTTAATGTTGATTTTGTATCCTGCAAATCTCTGATCTTGTTTATCAGTTCCAATAGTTTTCTTGTGGAATCCTTAGGATTCTCCAAATGTAAGATCACATCACCTGCAAAAAGAATAATTTGACCCTGTTTAGATGCCTTTCATATATTTCTCTTGTCTGATTGCTCTAGCTAGGCCTTCTAGTAAGTACTGTGTTGAATAACAGTGATGAAACAGTGACATCCTTGTCATGTTCCAGATCTTGGAGGAAAGACTTTCAGTTTTTCCCATTAAGTATGATACTAGCTGTGGTTCTGTCATATATGACTTTTATTATGTTGAAGTATGTTCTTTCTATACCCTGTTTTTTGAGGGATTTTATCATTAACAATGCTAAACTTTATCAAATGTTTTATTGGCATCAGTTGAAATGATCATATTTTTTGTCCTTCGTTCTGTTAATATGACTTATTACATGAATTGATTTATGTACATTGAAGGATCCTTGCACCCCAGGGATAAATCCCACTTGGTCATGAAGGATGTTCTTTTAATGTTTTGTTGAGTTCAGTTTGCTAGTATTTTGTTGAAGGTTTCTGCATCAATATTCATCAGACATATTGGCCTGTAGTTTTCTTTATTTGATGTGTCTTTATCTAGTTTTGGTATCAGAGTAAGACTGGCCTCATAGAATGAGTTCAGAAGTATTTCATCCTCCTATTACTCAGAATATTTTTAGTAGAATTGATATTATTTCTTTAAGTTTTTAGTAAAATTCAGCAGTGAAACCATCAAGTCCCAGGCTTTTCTTTACTGGGATATTTTTACTATGGCTTCAATCTCATTATTCGTTATTGATCATTTAATCTTCAAAATGAACCAGTGAGTTAGGTTCACACTCTATTTTGCAAATGAAGGCACAAGAGCACAGTGCTCTTAAGAAACTTGACTGAGTTCACTGAGTATGAGAAACTCAAAGGTTGATACTTCCACCTAACAGGTATAACTTTTTTTTCTGTACTTGTAATTTCAAAGTTAACTGTATTTTAATATATCAAATATTTATATTGACTTGAGAATGTCTTTTTCTCACTCCAGCTGGTAAATGCCATTTAACAAATAATCTTGTATACTTCTGTCTATACTCTAGTGAGTGGTGGATGCTTTGTCTAATAACTGAGTTATTTCATGGGGAACTTGTAGAAAGTTTCCAAGCAAAGGAAAACCATAAATCATTATTTTCATACTTTTTTATCATAACATTCAATCATATTAAAGTTAAATTACATTTAAAATGCCAAAAACATTTCACACTTACCAAAAAAGAGTCTGAAGTTTTGAAAAGATAAAAATTGCCATGCTGTTTCTTTCAATGGATATGACATTTTATATTTCTTAGCAGCAGTATAGAGGAATATCAGTTGCTCAGCATTCTCATGAACAATTGCCATTGTCAGGTTTTTACATTTTAGTCCATCTAACAAGTGCATAGTAGTATCATATTCTGGTTTCAATTTGTATTTTCTTAATGACTGATAGTTTTGAGTGTTTTTTTCTTGTGCTTCTTTGTTGTCTATATATTCTTCATTAAAGTATTTGTTTAAATTTTGCACATTTTATATTGGAAAATATTCTTTTATGGTGTTTTAAGAATTATTTATATATTCCTGCCAAGACCAGCTTGGTCAGGGAGACCCTAACCTAGCAGCACTAGGGGAATTAAAGACACACACACAGAAATATAGAGGTGTGAAGTGGGAAATTAGGGGTCTCATAGCCTTCAGAGCTGAGAGCCTGGAACAGAGATTTACCCACGTATTTATTAACAGCAAGCCAGTCATTAGCATTGTTTCTATAGATATTAAATTAACTAAAAGTATCCCTTATGGCAAATGAAGAGATGGGCCGAATTACAGGAATAGGTTGGGCTGATTAACTGCAGCAGGAGCATGTCTTTAAGGCACAGATCGCTCATGCTATTGTTTGTGGTTTAAGAGTGCCAGGAGTTCCAGTAAACCCACAACCTTCCAGTGTGGGCATTAGGGCCATCATGAACACGTCACAGTGCTGCAGATATTTTGATTATGGCTAGTTTTGGGGCCAGTTTATGGCCAGATTTTGGGAGACCTGTTCCCAACCTATTCTGGGTAAAGTATCATTATCAACTAATGTATTCGTAACTATTTTCTCAGTCTGCATTTTTTTCTTTTTATTATCTTAACATTGTCTTTAGAAGAGTGGACATTCTTAATTTTGATAACGTCAGAGTCATCAGCAGATTATTTATAGATTGTGTTTTTGGCTTAGTACTTAAGAAATATTTGCAATCCCAAGGTTGAAAAGTTTTACTCCAGTGAATTTTCTTCTGAAAGTTTAATAAATTCAGGTTTTGCATTTAAATCTACTATATATTTGAGATTTTTTAAAATGTAGT
>NW_012109619.1:729094-729704 GCF_000951045.1 Mandrillus leucophaeus | reverse complement strand
GTTAGTCATGGCCAAGTATCTCATTTTGAACAACATATTGTAAGCAAATCCTATTCCTTCTCCTACTACGATAACCAGCAACATTCTAGAAGGGGAGACTGATTCAACTGAGTTCCTGAGTGCCATTGTATGGGCCCTTTATTTTTTTTGTACCAACCTTCATTGAATATGGAGTGTGATTAACACAAAATATTTTTTGTGTTAAACTGCTTCATTTTCAGTGTTGTTTTTAGTGTCATTCTATCAACAATTATTTAAGTAGGAAGCCAACGATGGTATGATGTCTCATATTTTTCCTTTAATACCTTTAAGCCATAGTGTAAAGCCACCAGTTTGCAGTAAATTACTTTTGTGGGTTTTATTTATTTATTTATTTATTTGTATTTTACTGTGATTAAATATATGTAACATAAAATTTGCAACCTTATCCACTTAAATTGGTCTTCTATAAATTCATAATGTGCAAACACTACCACCACTCTTCTCCATAACTGTTTTCATCTTGTAATACTGAAAGTCTGTATCTATTAAACAATAAATCCTTATACACTCTGTCACCCAGCACCTAGCAGCCACTCTTCTGCTTTCTGTTTCTGTAGTTTTGACTACT
>NW_012109619.1:720969-723829 GCF_000951045.1 Mandrillus leucophaeus | reverse complement strand
GGTTTCTGCATCAATATTCATCAGACATATTGGCCTGTAGTTTTCTTTATTTGATGTGTCTTTATCTAGTTTTGGTATCAGAGTAAGACTGGCCTCATAGAATGAGTTCAGAAGTATTTCATCCTCCTATTACTCAGAATATTTTTAGTAGAATTGATATTATTTCTTTAAGTTTTTAGTAAAATTCAGCAGTGAAACCATCAAGTCCCAGGCTTTTCTTTACTGGGATATTTTTACTATGGCTTCAATCTCATTATTCGTTATTGATCATTTAATCTTCAAAATGAACCAGTGAGTTAGGTTCACACTCTATTTTGCAAATGAAGGCACAAGAGCACAGTGCTCTTAAGAAACTTGACTGAGTTCACTGAGTATGAGAAACTCAAAGGTTGATACTTCCACCTAACAGGTATAACTTTTTTTTCTGTACTTGTAATTTCAAAGTTAACTGTATTTTAATATATCAAATATTTATATTGACTTGAGAATGTCTTTTTCTCACTCCAGCTGGTAAATGCCATTTAACAAATAATCTTGTATACTTCTGTCTATACTCTAGTGAGTGGTGGATGCTTTGTCTAATAACTGAGTTATTTCATGGGGAACTTGTAGAAAGTTTCCAAGCAAAGGAAAACCATAAATCATTATTTTCATACTTTTTTATCATAACATTCAATCATATTAAAGTTAAATTACATTTAAAATGCCAAAAACATTTCACACTTACCAAAAAAGAGTCTGAAGTTTTGAAAAGATAAAAATTGCCATGCTGTTTCTTTCAATGGATATGACATTTTATATTTCTTAGCAGCAGTATAGAGGAATATCAGTTGCTCAGCATTCTCATGAACAATTGCCATTGTCAGGTTTTTACATTTTAGTCCATCTAACAAGTGCATAGTAGTATCATATTCTGGTTTCAATTTGTATTTTCTTAATGACTGATAGTTTTGAGTGTTTTTTTCTTGTGCTTCTTTGTTGTCTATATATTCTTCATTAAAGTATTTGTTTAAATTTTGCACATTTTATATTGGAAAATATTCTTTTATGGTGTTTTAAGAATTATTTATATATTCCTGCCAAGACCAGCTTGGTCAGGGAGACCCTAACCTAGCGGCACTAGGGGAATTAAAGACACGCACACAGAAATATAGAGGTGTGAAGTGGGAAATTAGGGGTCTCATAGCCTTCAGAGCTGAGAGCCTGGAACAGAGATTTACCCACGTATTTATTAACAGCAAGCCAGTCATTAGCATTGTTTCTATAGATATTAAATTAACTAAAAGTATCCCTTATGGCAAATGAAGAGATGGGCCGAATTACAGGAATAGGTTGGGCTGATTAACTGCAGCAGGAGCATGTCTTTAAGGCACAGATCGCTCATGCTATTGTTTGTGGTTTAAGAGTGCCAGGAGTTCCAGTAAACCCACAACCTTCCAGTGTGGGCATTAGGGCCATCATGAACACGTCACAGTGCTGCAGATATTTTGTTTATGGCTAGTTTTGGGGCCAGTTTATGGCCAGATTTTGGGAGGCCTGTTCCCAAACTATTCTGGGTAAAGTATCATTATCAACTAATTTATTCGTAACTATTTTCTCAGTCTGCATTTTTTTTCTTTTTATTATCTTAACATTGTCTTTAGAAGAGTGGACATTCTTAATTTTGATAACGTCAGAGTCATCAGCAGATTATTTATAGATTTTATTTTTGGCTTAGTACTTAAGAAATATTTGCAATCCCAAGGTTGAAAAGTTTTACTCCAGTGAATTTTCTTCTGAAAGTTTAATAAATTCAGGTTTTGCATTTAAATCTACTATATATTTGAGATTTTTTAAAATGTAGTATAAGGCATAAAAACTCTTTCTAAAAAACAGATTATCCAATTTGTCCAGAATAATTTGTTGTTAATACTATCTTTTCTGCATAAATTGCCTTTGTGCCTTTGTTAAGAATTAGTTGTCTATATATAGATGTGTGTCTATTATTTATTTCAGAACTCTCTTATCCTTATTCATTTATCTGTTTTTATAACATCACACTTTCTTACTTGATTAGTTATTTTTATAAAGTTTAGTTTATCTTAATGAAATTAGTCTGAATTAAACATACCCCTACTGTGTGATCTATCCATTCTACTACTATGAATTTATATAAGAGAAGTGAAAATAGATGTCCATAAAAATACTTGTATGTGAATAGCCATAGAGGTTTTACTTAAAATAGTCCAAAACTGAAATGTCCATTAACACGGCTTGAATATTTTGTCCCCTCCAGAAATCCATATTGAATATTAATCCCCAATGCTACAGTGTTGGGAGATAGGGTCTTTTGGGAGGCATATGGATTATTAGGACTCTGCCATCATGAATGTATTAATGATGTTATAAAATGCCTTGATAGAGAAAATTTCTCCCTCTAGCTCTTTCATCTTCCTTCTGTTTGAGGACACAGTGCTCTTCTCCACTGGAGCATGAAGTCTTCAAGGTTCCATCGTGGAAGCAGAACAGACCTCACCAGATGCCGGCACCATGACTTTGGACTTCTCAGCCTCTAAAACTGCTAGAAATAAATCTTCATTTTTAATGAATTACCCAGTTTGTTGGGTATTTTGTTTTAGTAGCACAAAACAAACTGAAAGAGAAATCAGTATCAAAAAAGTGCAATGTTGCTTAAAAAAATATCTACAAATTTGGATATGGCTTTGAAGGTGGTTAATGGGTTGAGACTGGACTAGTTTAGAATTAAATGCTTGATAAAGCCTGGATTCCCATTAATGGAGCATGAAGTATGATTCTGGTGAGGCTGGAGAAGAAAAGGCAAATAAAAGAAGCCCCGTTCTTATGGATTACTTGTGTGGTT
>NW_012109619.1:712927-714770 GCF_000951045.1 Mandrillus leucophaeus | reverse complement strand
TGTATCATATAAATGGAATCATACAGTCTTTGTCTTTTTGTGACTGGCTTATTTCACTTAGCATATTGTCTTCAATACTCATTCATGTTGTAGCATGTGTCAAAATTCCTTTCCTTTTTAGCCTGAATAATATTTTACAGTCTATATGTACCATATTTTGCTTATCCATGTATCTGTCTTTGGGCACTTGGGTTGCTTCCACATTTACCTATTGTAAATAATGTTGCTAAAAACATGAATGTACAAGTATCTCTTCAGGATTCTGCTTTTAATTGAGGGGGTTTCAAAACTATAAGTGAAACTACCATACTCTTTTCCATAGAATCTTTTCCATTCTATGTTCCTACCCACAGTGCACAAGGAATCCAATTTCTCCACATCTTCATTTATTATATTCTATTTTCTTTTTTTTTTTTTTTTTGATAGTTGTCATCCTAAAGGGTATTTCACTGTAGGTTTGATTTTCATTTATCTAATGATTCATGATGTTGAACATCTTGTTGTGTACTTAGTGGCCATTTTTACATCTTCTTTGGAGAAACGTCCACTCAAGTCATTTGCCTACTTTTGAATCTGGCTGTTTTTCTGTTGAATTTTAGTAGTTCTCTGTATATTCTGATTATCAATCCCTTATCAGATACATGATTTGCAAATAGTTTCTCCCCTTCTGTGAATTGTCTTTTTCCTCTCTTGATAATGCCTTTTGAAGGACAAATATTTTTCATTTTCATGAAGTCCATTTTGTCTACATTTTTTTTTGCCTATGCCTTTGATGATACTATTTTTTTGTATTGATGTGACCCTTTAGAATGCAAATGAAGCAGGTACTCATTCATACATATGCATCTAGATTACAAACTCAGGTAGGTAAACACGTACATTGTTTAAATCAAAACATGAATTAGTAAAATGCAGAAGAAATATGACCATGAGTTAATCATGAACTATCAGAAAATCACTCTCTATTAAGGGTTGGGACTAGGAATGTGGAAAATAAAGTGTGGACTAGGTTTTAAAGATTAAGGAATACTGCAAACACTTTTTAATCTTATTAAATGTTTGCTAACCTAGAAAAATGCAGTGATTGATGGGTTGTCATTTTTCTGGGGATGACGGAGTAATGCAGCACATATTGGTAGCCTGCAGGCCAAATCCATTTCACATATGAGTTTGGTTTGGCTTGGATGGTTGTAGCTCAAACAATATTTTTAAACAAAGGAACAAACGAAGTATTGTTCTACATTCTAAAAATATGCTTACCTACTTTTTCTTCAAAAACCAAGTTTTTCAAAGATAACATTTAGGTGGAGAGCACCTGCATTTATTTCAAAGAGTATAAATGCTTCATTATAAAAGAGTCTCCACATCTTACCTTTTTTTGCTCATATTCAACTGGCTTTATTTTTCTTATCTTCTGGGCAAGTGCATATTTTCATATTTTATTATGGAGAGTAAACAATTTGAGTGGTAATGAGCATCATTTATTTTGAAAATTAACAATCAGGGTTCAATTCAATAATTATCTAATGATAGGGTCACTAAGAACTAATAACTTATTTTGAGTCTATACCTTTCAGTCAAACTAATTTAACGATATAAAGGAGGTGGAGAAAGATAAGAAGAATGAGCATTTGGATTAAATGGATGAAAGCCACAAACTAAGAGATTTGTTTCAGAACATAAATCTAGATAATTAAGCCTTTGGTTTGATAAATTTTTAATAATTTTACCCTGGAACTATGGGTATTTACGTATATTTTTTGATGACTTTAAGTGTGTTCATCAATTAGGTTCTTAAGTCTTAAAATGTAATAGTGTTAACAATAAAAGAACTATGGAAATA
>NW_012109619.1:711383-712877 GCF_000951045.1 Mandrillus leucophaeus | reverse complement strand
CACATATTGGTAGCCTGCAGGCCAAATCCATTTCACATATGAGTTTGGTTTGGCTTGGATGGTTGTAGCTCAAACAATATTTTTAAACAAAGAAACAAACGAAGTATTGTTCTACATTCTAAAAATATGCTTACCTACTTTTTCTTCAAAAACCAGGTTTTTCAAAGATAACATTTAGGTGGAGAGCACCTGCATTTATTTCAAAGAGTATAAATGCTTCATTATAAAAGAGTCTCCACATCTTACCTTTTTTTGCTCATATTCAACTGGCTTTATTTTTCTTATCTTCTGGGCAAGTGCATATTTTCATATTTTATTATGGAGAGTAAACAATTTGAGTGGTAATGAGCATCATTTATTTTGAAAATTAACAATCAGGGTGCAATTCAATAATTTTCTAATGATAGGGTCACTAAGAACTAATAACTTATTTTGAGTCTATACCTTTCAGTCAAACTGATTTAACGATATAAAGGAGGTGGAGAAAGATAAGAAGAATGAGCATTTGGATTAAATGAATGAAAGCCACAAACTAAGAGATTTGTTTCAGAACATAAATCTAGATAATTAAGCCTTTGGTTTGATAAATTTTTAATAATTTTACCCTGGAACTATGGGTATTTACGTATATTTTTTGATGACTTTAAGTGTGTTCATCAATTAGGTTCTTAAGTCTTAAAATGTAATAGTGTTAACAATAAAAGAACTATGGAAATATAAATAAAAATGTTTCTTGCACTTCAGAAATAGACTGAAATTCCTGTGCTCTTGATATATACAAATGAAAATGTTAATAGCTGTTTTTTGTTAATTGCCTCAGTCAGTCAAATATTGGCTGTGTGCCTGTTCTGTGAAAGACGCCTTGCTAGGAATCTAAGTATATCAGGAATTTAAAGAGAAAATGCTATATATATGTTACTGGTTTGCATACATTCTGTGGTGTGAGGAGAAAATAAAAAGTAAATATCTTGTGTAAATAATATGTTAATTTTTTTAATGTTTCAGAAAACTTGAGGAGGATGAATTGTATCATGAATGCTGAAATGAGCCGATAGGATGTGAAATAAATTGTTATTTCATTTTAAATAGGGTGAAAATGGTAGATTTTATTAATAGGGTGGAATTTAAGCAAACATTTGAAGTGAGTTAGGCAGATGAATATCTAGAGGAGCATCCCTGATAAAAGGAACAGTCAAAGCAAGAGGAGATAAGAAAGGATTACCCTTGGATTATTAAAACGAAACAAAACAAAACATTAAGGTGGCCAAGGTGACTTTGAAAGGGGTAATCAGTAGAAAAATAGTAGGGGATGAAGTGTGAGAGGTAATACTAACTGACTCGTTAGTCCCTTACAGTGACTTTGGCTGTTTCTTTGCATAAAATGGGGAATCACTGCAAGGCTTAAAGCAGAATAGTAACATCAGCTGGCTCACATTTTTAAGGTATCACTCTAGAGGCTGTCTGGAGTATAGAATATGCCTTTCTAAGGATAGG
>NW_012109619.1:705342-711333 GCF_000951045.1 Mandrillus leucophaeus | reverse complement strand
TTAATCCCCAATGCTACAGTGTTGGGAGATAGGGTCTTTTGGGAGGCATATGGATTATTAGGACTCTGCCATCATGAATGTATTAATGATGTTATAAAATGCCTTGATAGAGAAAATTTCTCCCTCTAGCTCTTTCATCTTCTTCTATTTGAAGACACAGTGCTCTTCTCCACTGGAGCATGAAGTCTTCAAGGTTCCATCGTGGAAGCAGAAAGCAGACCTCATCAGATGCCGGCACCATGACTTTGGACTTCTCAGCCTCTAAAACTGCTAGAAATAAATCTTCATTTTTAATGAATTACCCAGTTTGTTGGGTATTTTGTTTTAGTAGCACAAAACAAACTGAAAGAGAAATCAGTATCAAAAAAGTGCAATGTTGCTTAAAAAAATATCTACAAATTTGGATATGGCTTTGAAGGTGGTTAATGGGTTGAGACTGGACTAGTTTAGAATTAAATGCTTGATAAAGCCTGGATTCCCATTAATGGAGCATGAAGTATGATTCTGGTGAGGCTGGAGAAGAAAAGGCAAATAAAAGAAGCCCCGTTCTTATGGATTACTTGTGTGGTTGTGAATGGAATGTTGGTAGAAATATGGACAGTAAAGGCCATTCTCATGAGGTCTTAGATGGAAATGAGAAAAAAGGTATTAGAAACTGGAGGAAAGGCTATCCATGTTTTAAAGTGGCAAGTAACTTGACTGAATTGTGTTTATGTCCTAAGACTTTGTGGAAGGCAGAACTTAATGATGAACTAAGATATAGGGGTGGACAAAATCTTTAAGCAGCAAGGCATTTAGGATATACTATGTTGTTTCTCTTGACTATTGTAAAACACAAGAAGAGGGAAACTGTTTAAACATAGAATTTACAATTAAAATGGAAGCAGAACAAATAGATTTGGAAAATTCTCATACTGTCCATGTAAAGAATAAGAAAGCAAGCTTGGGATAGAAAACCTAGGATAAGACTAAAGGGTAGTCTGATAAGGAGATTAGGATAGAAGGAAGCCAGCTGCTATTCATTGAGACAAAGGAAGAATGACCCCACAGATACTTCCCATATTCTCTGGGATGCCATGTCCATGATAGACCCTTGAGTGCTAGGGCCTTGGGGGCAGAATGGTTTTTGAAGAGGGGCCCAGGGTCCCTTTAGGACATTGAGACGCACTACACAGGACTGTCATTGGTCTCTGTTCCCCACATTTTGATGTAGTGCTATTCAGCTTCTACAGATACAATTCACGTAGACTCAGGTGTGTCTTGGGCCACTGCTCCCGTGGATGCAAGCATTGTGCCTTGGCAGTGTCTACATGGTGTTAATTACGCTTTCACACAGAGTGCAGGAGCTGTGAAATCATGGCTTCCCCTACCTAGACTTCAATTGATGCGTCAATGAGCCTCAGGGTGCAGAAGTTTCACTATGGAGAGTCCCCACCAGGAGGATGTTTAGTGGAGCCATGGGAGCAGGACCTTCCAGAATGCCCCAGAACTGTAGAGCCATTCGTGTGCACTGACAGCTTGGAAAAGCTGCAAGCATGTGACTGCTGAAGCATAGCTTACCCCCAGCAAAGCCATGGGGTGGCGCTGCCTGGGGCCTTGATGGCCCAACCCTTAGCCTAGTGTGTCCCAAAGACAGGACATGAAATCAAAGAAGATTGTTTTTCAGCCTTAAGGTTGAATGTTGTTTGCCTTGCTGGGTTTGGACTTACTTGGGATATGTTACTCCTTTTTTCTTGCCTAATTCTCCCTTTCAGAATGGAATTGTCTATTTTATGACTATGCCACCACTGTATTTTGAAAGGACGTATCTTGATTTTGACTCTTGATTGGAGGAAAATTTGCTTCAGAATGAATTATACCTTGAGTTTAATGCATATATGATTTAAATGAGATGGTAAATTTTAGACTTTTGAGTTGATGGTGTAACAAGTTCAGACTTAGGGCTACTGAAATGGAATAAACATATTTGGTGAGGAGGACATAAATGTTGAGGGGTCAGGGAAGAATGCTACGGTTTGAATGCTTTTGTCCCTTCCAGAAATTCATATTGAAACTTAATTCCCAATGCAATGATGTTGTGAGGCAGGTGAGGTGTTTAGGTCATGCGGACTCTATCATCATAAATGAATTAATACCATTATAAAAGTGCTTGATGGAGCCAGTTCTCCTTTTGCTCTTTTATGCTCTGCTATGTGAGATCACAGTATTCCTCCCCTCTGGAGGACACAGCATTCCAAGTGTTATTTCAGAAGCATAGAGCGGCCATTGCTAGATTCTAGCAACTTGATCTTGGACTACTCATCCTGCAAAACAGTGAGAAATAAATCTGTAAATTGTATATAAGTTACCCAGTCAGTGATACTCTGTTATAACATCACAAAATGGACTAAGACACCCACTATCAGTTGCATGGATAAACAAAATGTGGTATATTCATATGTGAGGGTTTATTTTATTTTATATTTTAGGTGTTAACTTATTTGAATTGAAGGATGCTGGGATGTCTGGTGAAGCATTGATTCTCAGTGTATCTGTGAGGGTGTTTCCAGAGGAGATTGACATGTGCCAGTGGACTGAGCATAAGAAGACCTGCCATTAATGCAGGCAGACACCATCCAGTTGTCTGGGGACCTGCCTAAGATAAACAAAGAAGGGGACTCGCTCTCTTCCTTCTGGGGCAGGATGCTTTTTCTCTTCTTGCCCTTGAACTCAGACTTGAGATGCATTTGGCTTTTACACTCATGATTTGCATCAGTGGCTTCCCAGGGTCAATAGGTCTTTTGGCTTCAAACTGACGGCTGCATCATCAGCTTCTCTAGTTCTGGGACTAAGCCATGCTACGTGCTTCTTTGGTGCTCTAGCTTCCGGATGGCTTGTGGTGGAACTTCTTTACCTCTGTGATTATGTAAGCTAAAACTCCCTAATAAATCACCTTTCATATATATTCTATTGGTTATATCTCTCTGGAGAATCATGACTAAAACACAATTAAATGAAATGCTACTCAGGAGTAAAAATGAATTACTGATACAAGTTACAACATAAATGATTCATGAATACTTATGCTGAATGGAAGAAGCTAGAGGAAAAGAATGAATACCTTCTATTTGGTTTATGTAAAATTCTAGAAAATATACACTAATATATAGTGACAGGAAGCAAATTGGTGTTTGCCTGGGGATGGAGAGGAGGGATCCTAAAGGACTGGTGAGAAAGGTTACAAAGGACACAAAGGAACTTTTGGGTGTGATGGACACATTCGTTGCTTATATCGCGCTGATGGCTCCACTGATGTACAGCTAACAATATTAAACACATGTAAAACATACTCAATTTTATACTTTAAGAGAGTATATTGTTTGTCAATTACATCTCAATACATGTTTTAAAAATATAGGTGGAGAAACACTATCACATATATTCCTCCTAATCATTTTTATACCCATAATGATTTATTCTACCACCATGCATAAGCTGAGACCCTGATTTTAGCTTTCAGGTCAAAATTTACTGCTTGGCTACCCGTGTACGTGATAATTTACTGTATATCCCCAACTGAATATACCATAACATTTAACTTCTACACATACTGAACTAAACATTTGTAATCTATTTAGTATTTCAATCTACTTCAGACAATGTTAATATCTAGAACCCAGTAACTAAAGACCATCTTGAGGGAAATGTCAAGTTCTTCCTCTTCTATGTATCAAGAGTTTCCAGTAACTGGGCTTTTGCATAGAAAGACTTTCAGGATCTGGCCCTTCATCTTCTGCAATTGTGTCTTCTCCCATTAATTTTTTTTTTTTTAAATCACAATTGACTGTTTTCTTGATGAACTTGCTAGGTTCTTTTGTGTCACACACTTCACACAATAAGAAGAATGAGCATTTGGATTAAATGATTGAGAGCCACAAACTAAGGTGTGTGACATCTTTTCTGTCACACAGGCAGGTGTTGTTCCATCTGCCTGTAAATCTGCCCCTTTCATCATTTGTAAATCTTAATCCAATGTTATATTCTTTATAAAGTTTGTTTCCAAATCTCTCACCGACTTTGGAGTCCCTTTTCCTTTGGACTCACTATATTAAATAAATATCATCATAATATTAGATAGATTATTTTATCATATTTGTTCAAAGTCAAATATTAACTTTACTGGGAACAGGGCATGGGAGATGCATTTTCATTTGTACATGGCTAGTGCTCAGGACAGCACTTGGCATCACGGCACTCGACTCAGCACAGCACCTGATACGTAATGAATTGCAAGATGTGAAAAAATGAACAACATAATTGGCCAATAAGTCACAGTGCTTCTACATGCCTAGAGAGGGCTTGTCTAGCTTAAATTGTTTTTTTCTTTTCTATAGGTATGAAAAGATAGGTTCTTAGAGCAGGCAGCAGTTTTATTTATGTGGCAGAATGTACCAATCTGAGGTGTCATACTTAATAAGCATTCTCCAAAAATTATTTGTGCAATAAATTTTTTTATCTAAAGAATCATTAGTGATGAGGGAGATAAGTCATAATGATACACGGTGGCCTTTCATTTGGTGGGTGGTGTGATCGATAAAGTGGTCCAGTAAGATTTATATCTGGACATAGATTAGGAGAAAATTTTTTATCCCTCAAATCCTGTATGCAAGAAAGCACTATTCATACAAATTCTGCTTGCCATTTATGAATGAAATTAACTATGCATAACTAACATTGGAATTAACTTAATGAGAAAGATATACAATAGATCAAATTGTGAATGTCATGGATCACATTAACTTTTAAGATGGTACTAATACATTAACTGTGCTATTTCCAAATGTTCATTTAATTTATTTGTTTAGTATGTAATTTTTTATTTATTCAGCATTTCATGGTATTTCAGAGAAGTTAATGCTTCCTTTTTCCAAGTCATATATTGGGGGTTGGTAAATCAAAAAATTATGAAAGGAATTTTAACCTACCTCCCAAAAATGTTCCTTCTTCTCTTCTTCCTTCTCTCCCTTTTATTTTTGCTCTTCTTTCTTTTCCTTTTCCTCCTCATTATTATCATCATCATCATCATCATCATCATCAATCCATTACCCTTAGAAGTCGTGGTAGATCATTTCTCTTTTTAAACATCCATTATTTTGCATTTATTAAAAACTTAAAGATGATTAATCACTGCTTTAAATCACATTTCACCATTCATTTCATTTCATATTTCAAGGCTGTGTTGATCTTAAAATTTAATGATACACTTATAATTTGTTTACCTTTTAGGCCATATAGTATAATTAGATTTGGTTAATAAAATTATTTAACATATAATTTTCTAACATACATTAAACTACAATTTTAGGGGAGTAAAAGGTGGTAACCAGGGACTAGGACAATGGAGTGGTGAGTGTGTTGGGGAGACATTGGTCAAATAATACAAAATTTCAATTAGCTAGGAGAAATAAGTTCAAGAGATCCATATCACAACTTAGTAACTATAGTTAATAATAGTATTTTCTCTTCTGAAAAAATACTAAGAAAGTAATTTTCAATGTCCTCATCACAAAATAACTTTGTGCAGTAATGAATATATGAATTAACTAGATTTAACCATTTGCTATATATGTGTATATTTCAAACAGCATGTTGCACAATAAATGCATACAATTTTACTTGTCACATGAATAAAAAGCCATAGATTTAATTAAAATCTGAAATGTTTCTAAATAATTTTATTAAGCAATGCATTGCTTAGGATTTTAATGGCCAAATAGAATGTTACACACATACATGTGCACATACTTAAATATAAATACATCCATATATATAGAGAGAGAGACACATAGATGTTTCAGAGGCAAGGTCTAAGTTATTATAAAATAATTGCTCCTCTAAAATTTCTGGTTGTCTTTAAGTTTCTTGAAGAATTGTATTATGTGAAGCTGCATGCATACACTCTGAAGCCACTAGTTGGATAGACAATATTAATGAAACAAAAATGTACTTCCT
>NW_012109619.1:686559-701552 GCF_000951045.1 Mandrillus leucophaeus | reverse complement strand
GCTTAAAGCAGAATAGTAACATCAGCTGGCTCACATTTTTAAGGTATCACTCTAGAGGCTGTCTGGAGTATAGAATATGCCTTTCTAAGGATAGGAGAAGGAAACTAGTGTAATAATCTGGAGAAGCATTGCTATTGGCTTGAACCAAGATAATCAGAGTGATGATCAGTGGTTACAGTTTAGGTGTATTTCCACGGTGCTGCCAAGCAGATTTGCTGAGGTATTGATCATGTTTGGAAAAAATAAAAGAGAAAGAAGAAAGAAAGGAAGAGAGAAAGAAAGAGAGAGAGAGAGAGAGAAAGAAAGAAAGAAAGAGAAAGAAAGAAGGAAAGAAAGAAAGAAAGAAAGAAAGAAAGAAAGAAAGAAAGAAAGAAAGAAAGAAAGAAAGAGAGAGAGAAGGAAAGAAAGAAAGAAAGAAAGAAAGAAAGAAAGAAAGAAAGAAAGAAAGAAAGAAAGAAAGAAAGAAAGAAAAAACCAATATGACCCCAAGTTATTATATTTAAATAAGTACAAGGCGGGACACTTTGAGTAAAGGAGGATGGGGTGGGGCATGGGGAATAGTTTCAAGGAAGAAAGACCAGGAGTTTGATTTGACATTGATATATCTCTATTAGGCCTATATGTCAATTGGTTAGATGAATTTGCAACTGAAAGCAGCAATCTAGAAAAAAATGAAAATTATTGGCAAAAATATAATTTTTAAAGATAAAATTTGATGAGATTATAAAAGGAAAGATTCTAGACAAGAAATAGATGAGTATCAGGAGCTGTGAAATGTGGAATAGTCAACATTCGTAGATGAAATATCAGCAAAGTTATTGAGGAGCAAATTTTGAGATAGGCATTGTGCTAGTTTCCAGCAGCTGCCTGAACAAATTATCACAAACTTGGAGATATAAAACAACAGAAATTTATTCTTTCACAATAGTGGAGATAGGACATTCAACCCACTTTTTCTGGGACATGATCCCTCCAGAGGCTCTGCGGAGAAGCTTTCCTTGCTTCCTCCAGCTCCTTCCAGGTTTTCTTTGCTTGTGTTCACATCACTCCAATCTCCCCTTCAGTCTCACATCGTATTTTCTCTTTTGTATGTGTCAAATCTCCCTCTGCCTCTCTCCTATAATGACATTTGTGATTGAATTGAGGACCTACTTCAATAATTAATAGTGATCGTTCCATGACAAGATCACTGATGTAAACACATCTTTTTTCTTTACGAGGTAATATTCACAGGTCCCAGGGATAAGTAGTTAATGTCTTTCAGCGGTCATTATTCTGACAAATACAAGCAAAAAATAAGAGTGTGTTCTGTCAATTACAGCTACATTTAAGCAATAGGTCCAAGGAGTTTTGCTGCAAAGGGGAATGAAGCAATTGGGCATAAGCTGAAGAGTAAACTCAGGTCAGGATTATTACTATTATTTTTTTAAGGTGAAAGTAATATAGTGGAAGTGGCGAGTAGGGATTGATAGTGATCAAAAAGATGAGAGTATCTGCGTTGATGTTCTTTGCTAAATGTCAAAGTTTGGGAGCCCCCAGAAATAGGTCTTATAACAAGAATGAATTCAAATATTAATAGTTTATTTGAATGATAAAAGAATGAGGGAATGAGAAGAAAGGAAGAAGGGAAGCCAGTAACTGATGACCACTGTGGGGAGTTGGTGTTTAGTAATACTGAGACCTCTGAAAGACCACATGAAATACACTCAAAGTTTTATCTCTCAAAGAACAAGAGTTGCAGTAATTTACTCGCCAATTCCTTTCTAACATTGAGTGAGGGCAATACTGGGATCATTACCTATGCAGCACTTCTGACCTGCCTACTTCGGCTGAACTGATCCCTGCAGATGAAGACGTCACGGGGAATCACAGGTTCTGGAAGTAGAAACTCTTTAGTGTGTAGGACAAAACTGAGGATCATTGGGTGATGGACAAGGTACCAACAGGAACTGATAAAGAAAGGGAGAGAGATAGGGTCAAGTGCTCGAAGATCAGTAGATTTTATTAGTATCACTGATTTGATAGCTTTCACATCCTTCTCTTGAATATCTATGTATCTATGTCTATCTCTATATAACTATACCTATCTATCTGTAGTTTAAATTGAGTAAAAAAGATAAATTAGATAAATTAATACACTTGAAGCCTAGAGGATTTTTTTTTTTTTTACAGTGCTAGTATCTACCACCTTTTAATTAAATGTCAATGATGGCATTTACTAAGATTGCTCAAAAGCATAACAAACAGTATACATAGTGAAAGGACTACTGCGTGACATATTTTAGAAATACAGTAACCAGAACATTTGCTTCATTATAGCAGCAAAAATTTTTTCAGCATATGCCACAGATGTATTTAAAACATAGAGACATGAATCTTACCATTTTAAAACTTGCTTTGATTATTTCATATTTTCTGGAAAAGAAATACTTAGTTTATCTCCAAGTTTAATTGAATTGAAACAACAGCCTTATCTCCCATAGATAAATTTAGCTTATAATGAACAGAGGAAGATAGGCATGTTTTTATTACCATTCCTCTTTGGAATTTATGATGAAATTAAGTGATGTCTATTTTCATCAACAAATTTACTTTAAAAAGTGAAAAATTATCCATGACAAAGAAATAAGGGTATTAGTCCTTCATTTCTATTATATATGTTTAATAGGACATACGTATTTCCTTTTCATTTTTACTCTAATGTTTATATTTGTTTTACATATGAAGAATATTTCTTTGAAATTGGTTAATTATTAACAAAGAAATCAATATATTGAGGTTTATAATAACCTTGAAAGAAAAATTGAAAGAAAAATCATTATATCGTTCCAGTTTTTAATTGTATTAGAAATAATAGACTGATTCTATTCACAATACTAAGATAAACAATAATTAAATTTATAAACTTTATTTTTTGTATTTTTAGATAAGACAATATGTATATTTATAACCTGAGAATCTATTTTTAAGCATTAAGTCAGTATCTGTACTGTGAGAAAATATTGCTAACACACTTTCACTCTGCCCTTTAGAATTTAGTCCAATAATCACCAAAATCACAACTCTGTCCCTTAGATTTCCCTTCTTACTCTGACAGAAAACATGATTTTTCCCTGAGAACATCAATTTTCCTGCAAATGTCTTAGGCATTGTTTTCTAAGGCTTTGGTAATCCATTGCCATAAACCAGGTGGATTAAAACAACAGGAATTTATTCTCAAAGACTGGCGATGAGAAGCCCGCAATCAAGGTGTCAGCAGGTGCTTCTCTCTGAAAGCCCTAGGGAAGAATTCTTCCTTGTCTCTTCCAGCTTGCGGTAGTTCGCAGTAATTGTGTCATTCCTTGGATTCTCTCCATCACACCACTCTCTGCCCATGTCATCTCATGGCCTTCTCTCTGGGTGTCTATATGTCTGCGTCTCTTTTATTATAAAGTGTTTTTGATTATTTTGATCAGGGCCCATCCTAATGACCTTGTCTTAATATGATTACATCTCCAAAGACTCTATTTCCAAATAAGTTCACCTTCACAACTACTTGGGGTTCGGTTTCACATATGATTTAGAGGGACACAACTCAACCCACAACTGGCACTGACTGTTTTTATAAGTTTAATTCAATGAAGACTCATGTAGGACAATATGTGAGTTTTCCACCATAGCTCTGGTAACACTGGATGGAAAAATGCTCTCTTTCTGAGAGCTACCTCCAGAACATTTTGCCTCCAACTAGCCTAAAACCATCAGGCCTTGAATCTTATATGCTCTCATTATGGCAGCCAATAGCTTCTCATTTTTAAAACGAATTTTTTAACTAACTCCAATATCTCCAAATCTACCTTGATCTTGAATCTTGGTCAATTTTATGCAGATGTAGGAGGTCCTTCCAATAGTCTGACTCTCAGCTCTTGGAATTTGTCTTCCCCTATACGTTTCTTCTTCATCTTATTGTGACCAGTTATTCCCTTAGTCATAACCAAACTGTTTGTCTTTATCCATGGCAGCACATTGTCTATAGTTACAAAAGCATACATTCTGCTTGCTGTCCATTGGGATCTGCACTTTGAGTGTATTCTCTCCAGCTTCCTCACACCAAAATCTTTTGACTAATGAATATTTAAGCTTCATTGATTATATTGTCTTTGCCCTATTCCTATCTCTAGCCTCATGTACTTTGTTTCACCTTTAAAAAAAAAACAAACACTTTGTTTTAACATTTTGTTTTTAAAGGTGAAATTCCATAGTCAGACATTTTTATCAATTGCTTTCATGTACCCTCAACTCCATTTCTCTGTTTAATTTTATTATACATAAAATTTTGATTACATACAAATTTATCCGTAATAAACATCCAAAACTCTGCAGCAGAACCTGGCTGAAAAGTAATTCATAGCTATGCTCATTGTTCACTATAATTTATAACTATAAAAGTAAAAGTTTATCCTTAATGCAATCTGGCATCTTCCTTTCAGCTGCCCAAAAATCTTACTTTGTTTCGTCATTATTCACTCCACATCTCTCCTGGGTACTTAGTTCATACCTTCTACATTCTTCTCAACCTCTAACTTTACCCGCTACTCCATCTTATTTAACTGATGTAGCCTCCTATTTCACTAGGAAAATCGTAACACTCAGAAGATGACTTGGTCAAAATCTCACTATCCCATTTATCCAAGCACTTGCATGCACAAATATATAACATGGGTTCTTATCAAAATAAGAAAACATATGTTTGTAGTATTTTCAGATTTGATTGTATATTTGTTCTAGATTGGCAAGTTCTATCTCACATTTTGTCTGGCTTTAGAACTAAAATAATTTTGAGACAAGACTGACAAACTTTGTGTGTGTACGTGTGTGTGTATGTGTGTGTGTGATTTCTCTGAGGGGGTGTTCTAGGTTCTAGCAAGTTGAAATATTTAACCTGCAAAGATGTCATAGGAGGTAATAGAATTGTTTGTATGTTTTATTGTATAAAAACTACACTATTCAAAGAAAATTAATCAAAGGTTTTTTGGCTGTGAAAGCTTCAATATTTGAAATTTGTAACAGAATTTATAACTAAAAATATTTTGTTTCATTCAATTCTCTCTTCTTTCTGCATGCTTGTGTTTGCTTACTAATGTTCATAAATTTCAGTTCACTCATTCAGAATGCTTTCTAGTTTAGTAAGAACTACAATTTAAATTATCACATAGTAGATAACCAATAGATAAAAATAGAAGCAAATATATTTTATTATGAAACAAAATATTCTTTTATAAATATTACGTTAACACATAATATATAAAGATTTAAAAATATACCTTACTAGACCAAAAATTCTGTAAGAGAGAAATCATATATTTATCTTTCTAAACTTCAACAAACCTATCAAAATATATGGATGCATTGCTATTCAATTAATGGCTTTTTCAATGTATTTGTCATGAAAGAAAGCAAATGCAGCCATTGTTTATTTAAAATTTAAACTCAACTGTAAATTATTTTCATATGATGTCTCATATATTCTTGATACTGTGAGATTTTTGTGATAATACTATTGTTTTTCATCAGCATATCCTTGTAGATAGTTTACTGTTGGTTTTCAGATCAAACGTGGTTAATGGAAATGATGGAAAATAGAGCTGTCTTCTCTGTTAGGCACTTGGAAACATGTTATCCAGAACTAACTCTTAGCATGGAATTGCTGTATTCTGGCATTACACATGATGAATGAGTAGTGTAATTCCTACTGCATTGTCACATTACCGAGGCCTATCAATCCAAAATTGTATTGTTAATGGCAATGAGCTCTGTGTGTAATAGCTGACACATTAGCACAGAAATGCTTCTTTTTTGTCACAAATGTATTGTTGAAGCTGTTTAATACTTGTTTGCTTACCCATAATGGTGCAAAAATGCATCTATAATTACTGTCATGGGGCTGAGCCTATGCCATCTGGTGTGGAATAAAAATGTTTGTATCCAAGCTTACTAGAGCAGAATATATATTCTGAACCTTTATTGTAAAGACATTCATTTTATCTAATAACTTCTTCTCTATATGAGCACAGACTAATGAGCATAAACACAGTTGAGGCTAGAACAATTCCAGAAAATATTACATTTGGTAAAAGTGTTCACTGTCTCACCCAGAAAATAGTAAACATATCTATGTATCTATATGTTATCTTCAAAATATTTATTGACTGTACTGAATGTCCAGAATATATTTACACCATTGTGAATATTAGAATGCCCTAAAGTTAAATAAGAGTTGATTTAGATAATATTTATTAACCCAACTGTTGCTTTTGGTTCATGTTTGTGAGTTTCAATAATTATATTATCCCCTCATCTTCATAAAAAATTTTCAAAGTCCTACTTCCTGCAGAACTTTACATTAGGGTTAAGAAGGAGTCATATTTTAAAAAGAAAGCAGAATAGAATGGGGCATCTTACATGGTTTGACTGTGTTCCCACTCAAATCTCATCTTGAACTGTAGCTCCCATAATTCCCAAGTGTCATGGGAGGGACTCAGTGGGAGGTAACTAAATCATGGGGCCATATCTTTCCCATGCTGCTCTTGTGATAGTAAATAAGTCTCATGATCTGATAGTTTTATAAAGGGGAATTCCTCTACACAAGCTCTGTTGCCTACTGCCATGTAAGACATGACCTTGCTCCTCATTCTCCTTCAGCCATGATTGTGAAGTCTCCCCAGCCATGTGGAACTGTGAGTGGATTAAACCTCTTTCCTTTATAAATTATTCAATCTCGCATATGTCTTTATTAACAGCTTGAGAAAAGACTAATACAACATTCAAAATTTTAACAAGGCAAATCATAAAATTGTTTTATCCAGACAACTATTTGACACAAAGGAGACATAAACAAATACAAAAACAGGTTATTTTCTTGAATATAAAGTCTCAAGAAATAGCAACTCTCCCTTAAGTAATCTGTAATTGAGTGTTACCTGTTTAAAATGCTAAGAGTTGTTTTTTTCTGGATCTAAATAACTTTGTTATAAAATTTATTTGGGAGAACAAACACAAAAGCATGAACAGAAACATATTGCAAAAGCAGAGTGAGAAGCCGAGTAAGTGCTGTCAGATATTAAAACATATTTTAAAACCTATATAATTACTGAGGTTTGACATTGGCAATTAATAGAGATAATCAGTGAAACAGAATACAAAATTCAGAAAATTTCCCAATTTTGTGTATCCCACCACCACAAAGTACACTTCAAATCAGTGAGGTATTGATGTACACATACAGACAAAATGTTACAAATTTAACCCATTTCTATGGGGGCGCCAAATTTCAGACGGATCAGAATTAAATGTAAAAAAAAAAAAGAGGCAACCATAAAATACCTGGGATAAATTGCAAATTTATTTCCTCTATAATGTTCAGTAAGTAGAAATTTTATATCGCTGATTATTAAAGAACCTAAAATTGTAATAATAAAATAACAATCATGCTTTGCTCTTGCTTTGACTGGACAGTTTTTCTGATCTGGGCTGGGCTTAGCAGCTCTCAATGTGGCTTGATCAAGTATGTCCAGACAGTTTGTGGGTCTGTTAGGGACTGGCTGGTTCCAGATGGACTCACCCCTTTATCTGAAGGTTGACTCAGTGTCAGCAAGGGTAATAGTCTCTCACCAAAAAGCCAGCTAACCCAGATTTGTTTGTGTTCCTAGAGCAAGAAGATGATTGTAACCTCCAGGGTACGAGGATTGTTTTGCTCTTGCTTCTGTCACTCACCTTCACTAATGCCTCAGTGACAATTAGTGCAAGTTACTTTGTTGGTTCAGATTGAAGGAGTGAGAAACAGATTCATCTTTGTATGAAAGGAGTGAAAATTCCTGATCATTTTTATAATCTACCAAACCTGAAAATGAAGTATAAGCCTTCATAACTACGTATTAAAACTCTGGAGTACTAAGGGTAACTATAAATAAATTTGATAAATTAAAGTTTTTAAATTATGAAAAAAAGAATTAACATGCAGAGTAAAGAGAAAACAAACTGGGGAAAGATACAATTGTAAAATAAATAAAATATAGCACAGACAGTTATAGTCCTACCTAGAAATGCTTCTAAAAATAAACACAGGAGACCATCAACCCAGTGGAGAGTTGAGGGGGAACAAGGGCTATAGAAATAAAGAGACAGCTGGGCGTGGTGGTTCACGCCTGTAATCCCAGCACTTTGGGAGGCCAAGGCAGGTGGATCACCTTAAGTCAGGAGTTTGAGACCAGCCTAGCTAATATGGTGAAACTGTGTTTCTAGTAAAAACACAAAAATTAGCCAGGCATGGTGGCGTGTGACCCAGCTACTGAGGAGGCTGAGGCAGGATAATTGTTTGAACCCATGAGGCAGAGGTAGAAGGGAACCGAGATCCTGCCACTGCACTCCAGCTTGGGAGACAGAGCAAGACTTAAAAAAAAAAAAAAAAAAAAGAAAGGAAAGAAAGAGAGCGAGAGAGAAAGAGGAAGAAAGGAAGGAAGGAAGGAGAAAGCAAGGAAGGAAGAAGAAAGCAAGAAAGCAAGCAAGCAAGAAAGAAAGAGAAAGAAGGGAAGGGAAGGGAAAGGAACGGAGAGAAAGGAGACAATTCACAGAAAATGTGACGTGAGTCGTTCTTCACCGAAATCTAAAGATGTTCCACATTCTACAGTAAGAAAAGTAAATATTAAAAAATATTGTGATACCAATTTTTACATACTGGATTGGCAGAGAGACAAAAGTTTGACCTCATCTTCTACTGGTGAGGTTGTCAGAAAATAGCTCTTTTTTGAAATATTAGAAGTATCTAGTGAAGGGAATGTGGTAACATTTACCAATCTTACATATCCTTTACCATTTGTTGTAACAATCTCACCTCAAGGGATTATCTAAATACAAAATCTAAATATATAGAAAGGCAAATGCACAAATCTCTTCATTACAGGACTCTTTTACACAGAAAAGGATGGAACCAACTTAAATGTTTATCTCAAAGGGAGTTGGTTGAACAAACCTATACACAACAATATGTTTTGCAGCCATAGGACGAATGAGCAATATTTTTATATTCTTCTATGGAATGATTATAAGAATCGAGTTTTGGAAAGATAAATGAACTATATTTAATATAGTTCATGGCAGTCATGAACTTAATGGCAGTCATGCAATTGAATGTTGAACACTAATTGCTTGAAATTTTTAAGAAATATAAATTTATTACTACTAAATATTTTAGGGGTGATGATGGTATTCTGGTTATTTTTTAATAGTCCTTAAATTTAGAGATAATTATTACATTATTCGTAGTTTTAAACATAGATCTAGGATTTACTTTAACATAAAATAATGAAACAATGTGAGCAAAGATACTGATGATTGGCCATGATTAATGATTATTGTGGAGTCTGTAAAAGGTTCCACATTACACTATTCTGAACCAAAGAGTGACAGAGACTGAAATCCAGATAAAGGGGTTTATTGTTGGTCTTAGAATGGCAACTGAGAAACAGATTCCAGAGGCATCTGAAATTGTGTCCTGACTAGCTATTTTTGTGTCAGACTTTTAAAGGAAGTAAGAAGTCAGTACTCAATAGCTCATTCAAAATCTACTATTTTGATTGGTGGTAAAGTGTTATCATAACAGTTCATTGGCTTCTAGAAAAAATTCCTTGAATCCGAGGTTTAGAAAAATTCAGTTCTCAGCATAAAGTCTTTTTTATCAGTGTCAGCAATTTTCGTCTGCAGCATCAAGTACATTCTGAGGTGATGCAGTTGTAAAATGGCAAACAGAAATAAAATGGCATTGCTCTGATCATGTCCAGTTGCCTTCCTTTCAAACTATTCTCTATAATTTTGTAGGTGTGTACATGTTTTACATAATGTAATATTAAAGCAGATAAACAAAAGTAGGCAATCATATTTACTTTCAAATACCATGGGGAAGCAAATATTATGAGTATCACTTTATACCAAACTTAACCAACCAGTATTTAAAATGAAAGCCCTGAGATAGATTTACTGGAATTCTAAATTTAGGAATTTTCTTTGTATCTTAAAACAGGAAAAAGTCTTGGAAAGACTTCTTGGAAGACAAGAAAATATGTTTTCTGCACTCTTGATTACTCATGGAAGCTACAAGCTTTTTTCCTGTGTACCTTAAGCACTTGAAAAGTGTGTATAACGTTTTAAAAAATAGCTGTCAACAGAATCATTTGCCTTAGTTTAAAGTTTTAAATTCCACATTTTAAAACAGAACTAGACAGAATTGATAATTATGTTACAGAGTTACAACCAATGTTTTGAAAACTCTAATAGTATCTCGACTAGTTAAACATTTATTTTTTAAGTCTATTTAAAAAGCATAGTTATATTAGAGCACTCAATACCACAGGAAAAAAAAAAAAGATTAGTAGGCCCAAGATGAAGGAGTGATGAAGAGACTAGTGTATTGCTCAAAGGAATTAAGAGAATGAGGGCTTCAAGGAAAATTTAGAGGCCTTACTATCATGCCAAAACCTGACAAAGGTTGTCAGAGAGATAGAGGCCACGAATCAGTACCAGTATCAGCTATAAATACATATATAAATATATGTGTAAGCAACATAAAATTACACGGATACTGTGTATTTTAAGAATCATTAAATATTAGAGATATTTAAACATAATTTATAATACTAGTGGATCTAAAGATTGAAAACGTTTTTTTGCAGTCACTGGGCAAAAGAGAATAATTCTTAATTAAAACATAAAGGCCTTAAATAGACTAGTATCAGTAAATATTTCCTTGTATCATGTATGTATGTGCTTGTGTATATATACATGTGTATATGTGTGTCTGTACATATAAATATATGTATACACACACACACACGAAATAAATTACACTTACACACATATGGCCATTGCAGCAGTATTCACAATAGCAAAGACGTGGAATCAAACTAAATGCCAATCAATAATAGACTGGATAAAGGAAATGTGGTACCTATATAACATAGAATACTGTGCAACCATAAAAAAGAACTAGATCATGTCTTTGCAGGAACATGGATGGAGCTGTGGGCCATTATCCTCAGCAAACTAACACAGAAGCAGAAAAGCAAATTCTACGTATTTGTACTTATAAGTGGGAGGAGCTAAGTGATGAGAACACATGAACACCAAGAAGGGAACAACACACGTTGAGGCCTGTTGGAGGGTGGAGGTTGGGAGGAGGAAGAGGATCACGAAAAATAACTAATGGGTACTAGGCCTAATACCTGGGTGATGAAATAATCTGCACAACAAATTCTCATGAGTTTACCTGTATAACAAACCTGCATATGTACCCCTGAACTTAAAAGTTAAAATTAATTAATTAATTCATTACACTTCCTATAAATGTGTATATGTTAACCTGCACAACACATACAAACACATATGTATATTTTTCACATATATAATTGTAAAGATGTGTGGTGTGCCTATTTTTGTATATCTACATAGTTCTTAAGCCAGCATCATAATTAGTAAATACATATTATTTATTAGTAGCAGTTCCACTAACATTAGGAACAAATAACATTTTATATGATGGACTATAGACTTTAAGCTAATGAAAGAATGTGATATGTATAAATAGGTACAAATGTTTTAATATCAACAAATATAAACATTTATGAGTACTCAAATTAAAAATATTATTTTTGTCCAAAAATTAATTAAAAATGTTATTATAAATAAACACGTTCAGTTAGTGGTATATAAAATTATTGTACATACATCATTAACCCTCCTATATAAAAATTTGAAAATGTGATGGAAGAAAATATTATTTGTCTAATCATAATAAAAATCAAGAGATCTAGAAATAAATGTAATAAAAAAGTTCTAGATATAAACAAAAATCAACTTTATAACACTTATGAATAACAAAAATTACATTTGAACAAATGGAAAATTGCCCATAATTTCCAATAGAAAGGATACACATGACAAACATGCCATTTATCTATTTATTAATTATTATATTCAAATACAGTTCAATACATTTATCATTTTTTTCTAAAAATACACAGTTTCTAACTTTATAAGAAAACAACCAAAAACATATTTTTAAAAACTCTCTGAAAGAGTAAAGCAAGAGGAAAAGCTGTCTTTGCCTAATTTATATTGTATGGTTCTATCAAATACATGGACAAACAGAATATTGGAACAGAACATAAATTCCAAAAACAGACTCAAGTACTTATGGCAATATTATATATAAGGAAGTTAGAATCTCAAATCAGTGGCAATACAGATGAACATTTAAATCAAAGGTTATGGGAAAACAAATAAAGAAAAAACAAAATAAAAATTTCTGAAAACTGTAAATTTTTACATTAATTTAAATTTGAGCAAGTATTTCTAATCACTGGTAAAAACAGGAACAATGGCCAGGCGTGGTGGCTCACACCTGTATTCCCAGTACGTTGGGAGTCAGAGGTGGGCAGACACATGAGGTCAGGAGTTTGAGACCAGCCTGGCCAACATGGTGAAACCCCATCGCTACTAAAAATACAAAATTAGCCGTGTGTGGTGGCACATGCCTGTAATCCCAGCTACTCAGGAGGCTGAGGCTAGAGAATCACTTGAACCCAGGAGGTGGAGGTTGCAGTGAGCCAAGATGGCGCCACTGCACTCCAGCCTGGGCGACACAGTGAGAGACTCTGTCTCAAGAAAAGTAAAAATAAAAATAAAACAGGAAGAACAAAATATTGATATATTTGACTAATTAAAGTTACACTTTTTAAAAAAAAAAAAAATGAAATCACGAACAATAAGTGGCAAACTAAAAAATAAAAATTGAAACCCATGCCACAAAGGATTGATTTTTGTAATATAAATGGCTCTTAGACATCAATAACAACACAACAAACAGCTTGTTAATAAAATGTATACAAGAGGAATAAACTGACAATTATTAAAATATATGAATCATAGAAAAACATGAAAAAATCCTCAACCTCACTTATAATAAAATATATGAAAATTAAAGCTACAAAGAGAAATTATTTCTCATCCATCTGATTGGCAGGTATCCAAAAGTTGACAGGTTGAAGCACATTCTGTTCATTAAGTTGTGGAGAAACAGGCACTCTCAAACATGGCTTTTGAGGATAGAAAATGATATAACTCTCAATGAGGTGAATTTGGCAACTTCTATTAAAATTAAATGTTCATTTTGATTCTGTACTTTTTCCTCTAAAAATTATTCTATGATTAGACCCATATACACACAAAGTTATATTTGTACTTCATGATTTACTGCTATATTCTCTGAAGTAACAAAATAAAATGGAAAAAATTAAAGTGCTTCTCTTTAAGGGTATTTTAAAATATACTATGCTATAACCACTTATTAGAATGAGAATATTCAAGTAATCCCGCACTTTGGAAGGCCAACGCAGGTGGATCACTTGAGACCAGGAGTTAGAGACCAGACTGGCCAATATGGTGAAACACCATCTCTACGAAAAACACAAAAATTAGCTGGGCGTGGTGGCAGGTGCCTGTAATCTCAGCTACTCAGGAGGCTGATGCAGGAAAATCACTTGAACCCTGGAGGCTGAGGTTGCAGTGAACCAAGATCATTCCACTACACTCCAGCCTGGGCGACAGAGCAAGACTCCATCTCAAAGAAACAAAAACAAAACAAACAAACAGAAAAAAGAATGCTTAATAGCTACACGCCCGAAAATGAAGATGAGTTGTATAGAAATTATCAAGATACATTGATAAAAGGCATTTAGATGGTAGAGAACAGCATATATTATACACTACAAAGAGGGGAGGAAATAAAAAAATGTTTTATTTGCATAAAGAAATATTGGAAGAAAATTTCTGAAATTTACTTTTTTTTCCTCCAGGGTCAAGGAAGTAGATATAGGATAGATAGAAATGTATATAAGACGGTTTTCAGTTTATACTGTTTTATATTGTTTTATTTTGAACGTTTTAGATGTTTTAACACTATATTACCTTTTCTAAAAAACAACTTTTTAAAAGGCTCCATTCCATATTTTGAATGACATGATTAAGGGCATATGTTTTAAAAGAGCCCCTAAGGAGACAAATGATTATTGAACATTGAGAAAATCTAACTGTGGATATAGTTATTTACTATTTTGCCACTATAGTGATAGAAATTACTCCTTTGCCAATTGTAAACAGTTCCATTCTGAACACAGTCATTATTCACAAGAGGTAATTTCCAGTGTTGCTTTGCAACCGGCCATCATGTGGCTCAGCACATTTCTTAGGCCATCAGTAGTTGGTGTATCACAAGCAGAGATGACTTCCAGTTTGCTCTCGTGGACAATTATGCATGGGAATTTTAATAATCACTTTGTCATTGGGAAGCATATTTCATATAACACTATGAAACTAACAGTGCTGGCCGGGCACAGTGGCTCCACTCCTGTAATCCTAACACTTTGGGAGGTTGAAGCGGGCTAATTACCTGAGGTCCGGGAATCTAGACCAGCCTGACCAACATGGAGAAACCCCCTCTCTACTAAAAATACAAAATTAGCCGGGTGTGATGGCGCATTCCTGTAATCCCAGCTACTCAGGCTGCTGAGGCAGGAGAATCGCTTGAACCCGGGAGGCGTAGGTTGCGGTGAGCCAAGATCGCGCCACTGCACTCCAGACTGGGCAACAAGAGCGAAACTCCGTTTAAAAAGAAAAAAGAAAGAGAGAAAGAAGAGAGGAAGGCAGGAAGGAAGAAAGAGAGAGACAGAGAGAGAAAGAAAGGAAAGAGAGAGAGAGAATGGAAAGAAAGAAAAAGAGAGAAAGAAATAAAGAAAAAGAGAGAAAGAAAGAAAAAGAAAGAAAGAAGGAAAGAAGGAAAGAAAGAAGGAAGGAAGGGAAGGAAGGAAGGGAAGGAAGGAAGGAAAGGAAAGAAGGAAAGGAAAGAAGGAAAAGAAAGAAAGAGAGAGAAAAGGAAGGAAGGAAGGAAGGAGAGAGGGAGGGAGGGA
>NW_012109619.1:656055-686494 GCF_000951045.1 Mandrillus leucophaeus | reverse complement strand
GGAAGGAAGGAAGGAAGGAAGGAAGGAAGGAAGGAAGGAAGGAAGGAGTGCTGCTACAGTTCCCTGGCAAAATAAATGCCAAAGATGACAATGCCTAGTGATGCAAATTGGTAGGATGTTTGTTTTTACTTCATTTTGATAAATTCTGAATGTGATTCATTCTTGCGTCAACTGGAACGTTATCTTTAAAGTTAGTTCGGTTCTTTTTTTAGTCAGAATATTTTCTGCGTTTGTATATTAGTGCATTTTCTCTTTTGCATGGTTAGGTTAGCTAGATTTTATCTAATTTTACTTTTCATATAATCTGGATTTTTGGTTCTCAACTAATTATGTATTTTTTTCTCCTTTGTAACTCTTAATTTCTGCATTTATATTTATCATTTCGTCATTCTTTTTTCTTTCTATAAGTGTGTGCTCTCTTTTCAATAATCTGAGTTGCACACCTCTTCTGTATGATTTCATAATTTATTTTTATTGAAAGAACCATATGAGGTACAAAATTTTCTGTGAGTACTGCTGTGCAATCAACCCAAGTGTCCTGTAACTTCTATTTCAATTATCATTATTTCTAGGTTTGTATTCCTCCTTTGACATAACAGCTATTGAAAAAGAAAGACTTGTGTTAAATTCCAGGTAGAAGCTTGTATTTGATTTCTGATTCATTATTGATTTCTAATTATATCATAATAGTTAAGAAGATATTGCTGTATTATAATTATTACATAACATTTATTTTTCTTGTTTTTTGGTAATAATTATTGCGTATATATGGACACACACATATTACATATGCATACATAGCATCTCATCAATCTACCTTATTGGCTATATGTCTTAAATTTTCAGTTTTTCTTCTTTTCAGGTTTTTGTTGTTGTTGACCACTTAATTCCTATTAGAATGGATTAATTTAATCCATTAATTAAAGCATTAAGTGTTGCCCTTATATTTGTGGTGTAGCAGGGAGAGTAGCAGACAAAACCCCTCAGACACCAAGTTAAAGAAGGAAGGGGTTTATTCGACCAGAAGCATCAGCAAGACTCCTGTCTCAAGAGCCGAGTTCCCCAGTGAGCAATTCCTGTCCCTTTTAAGGGCTCACAACTCTAAGGGGGTGCGCATGAGAGGATCGTGATTGATTGAGCGAGCAGGGGGTACGTGACTGGGGGTTGCATACACCGGTAATTAGAAAGGAATAGAATAGGACAGGGATCTTCACAGTCCTTTTTTATGCAAATAACCAATTAGATCGGAGTCGATCTTTAACTACCAGATTCAGGGTGTGGCACCAGGCTGTCTGATCTGGATTGCATTTCTGCCTTTTAGTTTTTACTCTTCTTTCTTTGGAGGTGGAAATTGGGCATCAGATAATATGAGGGGTGGCCATCTCCCTTACTTGCATAATTTGGTCTAATGTTTTTAAATTGTGAATTGTAACATTTAGCAGAATAAAGTTCAGTCTTTATCTCATGAAATAGTTTTGGCATTAATTCTACCTACTATGATATATTCAGTTAATCAATCAACTTTGCTTTCTTTATCTTTTCATTTGAATGCCTACAAATACTTATTCTTTTATTTTTAACTTTCATAGAGTGCAAAGTTATCTATTTTCAATTTAGCGGTTAGAATCATATATTTTTTCAGCCAGGCACAGTGGCTTACGCCTGTAATCCCAGCACTTTGGGAGGCCAAGGTGGGCAGATCCCAAGGGCAGGAGATCGAGACCATCCTGGCTAACACAGTGAAGCTCCGTCTCTATTAAAATTACAAAAAATTTGCTGGGCATGGTGGCGGGCGCCTGTAGCCCCAGCTACTCGGGAGGCTGAGGCAGGAGAATGGCGTGAACTCGGGAGGCGGAGCTTGCAGTGAGCTGAGATCCGGCCACTGCACTCCAGCCTGGGTGTCAGAGCAAGGCTGTCTCAAAAAAAAAAAAAGCATTTTATATTTTTTCTGAAAAACAATCTTTTAAATTCACATTTTCATTTTAATTGCTTTAAGTTGTGCAAAACTGTTATTAGGGATTTTTAAGAATTTCTTTTTTGTCCACAGTTATTTTCACCCTGATTTTTAAATTTTGCCTGTTTAGGTTCTGTTTGTCTTTCATGGCATTAACCAGGGTTCATCACTCCTGCCAGTTGTTTCAAATAATCTGTTTATGATTTTATTCATTATTACTTTAAGTATTCTCTTTTTTACCTCATAGGGAACAATTCTCTTGATTCTTCCTAGAGTAGCAACCACACTCATGCTTCCCAAGACTGCCATTTGCTGTGAGAAAAGGACGCTGCTTGCAGTGTGCATGAGTATCATATAGGAGGCTGTCCACAGGAAACCTTTCAGATATCTGGTGGTTGCAAGGCTTGTCTCTGGCTAAATGGAGCTCATTGATAGAAAACAGCGACATTGTGTATCAGCTCCCTGCAGTTCTGTGTCCCTCTCATATCTTTTCTCTTCAGTGTACCCGATTCCTCAAATGAGTCCTCTTCTTTCTCCAAGCAGAATCATATCTAGTATCAAGGAAAAAACATATTTATTGCAATTATGCAAATATTTCTCTCTCAAAAGTTCAGTTCCGTGTTTTTTCTTTGAATCTTAGATTTGGCATCTTATTGTGTGTTAGGAGAAGAAAATACACAAGGCTAGGAGTTGTAGTGATAGAATAGAAAGCCACAGGAAGACAGAGGAGAAATTCACAGATCAATTCTTCAAGATACAGTTGCCACTGTACTTAAATATGAAGCTGATTATTCTTTGTATGATGTATTCATATCACCTTTGAAAAGACATAGTTCTATATAGGCCAGAGCTATTATTAGTGTCATCATTGATGTCATGGGGTCTAGCTAATAAGTAACATCATGATGCCAATGTTCCCAGGGTGTCTACACAGGCATTTATCAGTACTCTCTCATGCAATTTTGCACTGATTTTTCTTCTTTGGCTGTGAGGGCTTTGGGTCACTTTAATAGAATGTGCACTCTGTAGCTCAATAGCCACTAGTGTAAACAAGTAATTTCGAAAAGATCCATGCTGATTAATGATTAGGTTTGCAAAGTGGGGAAAACTATTATGTATGCAGGGAGTAAAAGAATCATATGGTTCACAGTAAGTAATTTTGTATGTGATTATCTTGCCTTTGAGTCACTGCCGAGTATGATTAGTATAGATTTTTTAACCAAAACAAAATATAAAATACTTTATAAACAAAGTGTTGTAAAATAACTACTGATTTGCTATAATTTATTCTCTTGTATGCCACCTTTAATCTTATTTCCAGAAATAGTGAATGAGCATCTAATGCGTATGAAGTGACATGCTAGAACTAGAGAAACTTGGCACATAGTGGATTTGGTGTTAATGGCTACCAAACTCACCTTCGTTTTAACACATGCAGGTTCTAATTTAAAATAAATATATTTCCAGTAAAAATGGATAATTACACACTTTATATAAGAGGGCCAAATGTTTTCTAGACACACACACACTCATGAAGACAAAACTTGATATATTTCCCAACTATTTTTTGTCTGCGAGTTCATGCACATGTGTACACCCTTGTATTTGCATCATAATGCTTTTAGAGTTCTATGGCCTGTATTTCTGCCCCATTGTTCTCAGACCCATCCCGTTATTCAAAGAATATTATCTTGTACTGTAGCACTCCAACCACCACTTGACGGCATAATTGCATCTTTTATACGTCTTTCTGCAATCACTTATGAACGGTGTCAGTACATTGCCTCACTTCCTTTGTTGAAAATGATTTGAAGCATTTTCCTGCAGAGCAAAATAACTGAGAATAAGACGTATGAGTATTGGTTTTAAGTGGAAAAGTCTTCCATGAGGAAAGTATAATACTTTTTTAAAAAAGAAAACGCACACTCCTCCATTATGAAAGACCCCAAATTCATCAACTTGCCAAGAGATGACAGAATGTTTTTCTGAGGATGGTGTTATGCTGAGGGTCAGCGTTAGCCTTTGCATTTGGATAGTTAGGAATGTCACTGGTGATAACTAGATAAGCTTTTGTAAAAGATAATCCATGTGGTTAATCTTGTGAATAAGATCCATCACTATCAACATGGTCATTTTGTTTATGAGCCAGTTGACTAAGGTAGAAATAAAAAGCCGACTGACATTCAAATAATGTAATCTTCTTCAACTAGTTATTAAAAGCATCTTCTGAATGTGTGTGTGTGTGTGTGTGTGTGCATTCACGTAGTCAAAAATATTCTGAAAATATGTGGCCATTCACAGAGTCTCTTCCACAGACCTCATTTTTCAGACTTTCTGTTACTAAATTTTACAATATTTTTGCTTCCAAGTCTTTGACCTATGGAAGTAAAAATGTTACTGGACAAAGTTAAACATTTAAGGAAAACTATGTAAGGCTATTGCAATAAAAGAGAAAAACAAGCAGTCTGAACTGAAGTCAATTGACACAAATAATGGGAGAATTTTTAAAAGCTGTTATGGGGGGATTATAAGTCATTCCTATTTGGTAATTGGTCTTACCCAAAGATAAAGTAAACTTTCTTTTATCTTCATGACAGGAGGTAGTTTTACAACTTAGAACAAGGGGCCCTCTGAAGTTAGGCCCCTACCTTCCTTCAAAGACTAGCATAGGAACACGATCTTTTTTATGGTTACATTTCAAAGGGATGGCTTTGAGATCCTTGAGAAAGAAAGTACTGGGTTGTAAACTGGCAAAAGGCTTTTTGAAAAACAAAATAAAAAACCTTATATTTCAAAAAGAAAAAAATTGCAATTACAAGTTTTCTAAACTAAATGCTTTGAAAAAAAATGAGGTGAGAGATCTTTCTGGTTAGGTCATCTAGATTTTGTAAGGGCTGTAAAGGCAAAAAGACACCTCTCTACAATTTGTCAAGCTGAGGGTAATAGACCATCTTGGTCAGATCACTTTTGCCTGTTAATGAGGATGAGGCAGGAGAATAGGGTCTGGAGGCAGAGAACATAAGGCCAGTTTACGATGACTTCCTAGAACGAAATCAAATGGAAACGCTTCAGCAATAACAGGAATGTGGATGGCTTTGCAACTTCACTTTATCCTCTCCTTTTACATAGATGATACACACTGAGTAACATCCTCTCCATTTAGTTAGGGTGCATCCTGAGTAAACAACTTTGTAACTTGACATTATCCTCTTCATTTACATAGGGCATACACCAAGTAGCCAATGGGAAACCTCTAGAAGATATTGAAACTGCATAAAATTATGTAACCGGGGCTCTTGAGGCCCTAGGCTCGGGCCTGCTTCCACCCTGTGGAGAGTACTTTCATTTTCAATAAATCTCTGCTCTTGTTTCATCACTCTTTTCTTGCTTTGTTTGTGCATTTTTGTCCAATTCTTTGTTCGATATGCCAAGAACCTGGAGACCCTCAACCATAACAAGGGTAGATTTCTGTCTGTGGCAATCTCTCTTTTAATTCAAAGTGCACAACTCTATGAATGATTTGAATTTCTGGCAGATGGGAAATTTTACTTTCTCTACTGTCATTCAAGCTATTTCTACAATGACTTCAGTTTCTCCATTTTCAACGAAGGAGAGAGTATCCCGTAGGAATATCTGTAAACCAAATGTTAGCTTTTCTGGTTATAAGGAACTGCCCAGGAGGATGTATGGATGAATACAGGGAAATTTGACAATACAACAGAAGGAAGTACCTCTTATATAGCACTTCCACTTAACTATGGGAACTGATGACCATACTCAGTTTAATGGCTATTTTGATCACACAGCATCCAAAATGATGGTTATCATGTGCAGCTAAGGTTATTGGGTCTCATAGCATGCCAAAATCAGGCATTCAATACCAAGAGAATCTAGCTATAAGCCAGAATCAGTTTCTCTGAAGAATTAGTTTTTAAAATTGGGCATACAATGATTTTAAGATCTACACGCTGATTTCTTACCTTACCTTGCCATGATATACATAATATATCATTTGAACTCAGGAACATTTGAACACACCATATGCATACATACATATTTATTGCCTTTTTATTTATATTGTGTATTGTATTTTGCTTTGCATTTTAGAATAATTCTAAGTTATTTAAATATTCTTGCTTCTATTATAAATGTGTTTCTCATTATATTTTGTAATAGAAAAATCTTGGAATATAGATATTTAGATGACCAGTTTCAGAAATACTATTTTCTCACTCTTGTCAATCAAAAGCACTGTAAGTCTGAACATGATGTCTCATGCCTGTAATCCTACCACTTTGGGAGGTCAAGGTGGGAGAATCCCATGAAGCCAGGAGTTCAAGGTTACAGTGAGCTATGATCGTGCCAATGCACTCCAGCCTGGGTAACAGAGTGAGACCCTGTCTCTAAAAAGAAAAATGAAAAAAAAAATCATGATATATTGTTGATTGATGTTTGGATGGTTTTCAGTGAATCATATCTCTCAGTATTTAATTTGTAACATCAACTCTAGTTTTGGCCATGTGACTTGCTTTCACCAAAACAAGTGCTCTAAAATGCTCATAGTAGTACTACCTATAGTGACCCAAACTTTAAAATGACCCATATACACATCAACAGTAGAATGGATAAATTGTGATATATTTTCATAATGGGATTCAATGAAACAATGAAAATGTAAATTACAACTGCATGATTAGAAACATAATATTAAGCACAAAAGGGACACACAAAAGTGTACATAGCATATGGCTCCGTTTATGTAAAGCATAAACAAGGAAACAAAAGTCTAGTCTACATCAGCAATATCATGTCAACCCTTGGATGTAATGGCAGATTCCTTCAGTGCTAATAATGTCTTGTTTTTTATCTAAGTACTTGATGTGTTCAGTTTGAAACAATCAGACTCTACGTATATAAGCTCATGTTTATATAAATATACTTCCTCAAAATGCAAAAGGCAAAAAAAGTCATCCTGTATCTTCTCCTAGAGTCTTTAAAAAGTCAGTTCACTGGGCAAAGAAGGAATGTGCTTGAGAGTCTAGATGAAGACAATATTAATCAACCTTGTATATTTATTTCCCCAAAGAGCTATGCCTTCTGTGTATAAGCATATAAAAAGTGGATTTAATCAGAGGAAACCACAAATGTTTTAATTAACAAGGGAAAGAAGGAGAATGCTATTACTTAAAAATAACAAATGTAACTCCAATGACTAAGTCACCAAAAATATGCAGATATTTTAATTTATTACATGATATTAAGAGCAAAAATTGTGACTATTATGCAACCCTTTTGCAATAAATATTAATTTTGATCATAGACTTTAAAATATTGACAAATGTTTAGTTGAAAATATAACTATAATTTCATATGTATGGATCATTAGATAATATATATTATTTGTTCCAAAATATCTAATTAATCTGAATAAAATATGTAAAGCTGTGCATAATGAGTCTTTCATTAGGTATTTCCATTGATGCTTTTGTAATATATGTCAATATTTTGGTAGAAAGTCACCAAAACATCATTTAATTTGAGTAGATAATGAAAATGTTGAATGAGTCTCCTAATAACCCAACTTTAACAACAACATATTATCAGTCATAAAATATAAATAAAAATATTTTAAAGGGGATGCTAAAAGAAATCATGAGAAAGTAAAAGTCACACTATTAAAAATATATATTTTTTATATAATTTATGTATGCAGTACCATGAAGTTTCATGGCATTTATCACATAAGCAAGAATTCTGATTACAATAGATTTTTTCAATATTTTATGTTGCTATATTCCATGCTATATTCCATGCTAGCTATATAATAGCTAGCTATATTCCATGCTAGCTTGTAAGAGATTCTATATATAGAATAGCTATATTCCATGCTAGCTTGTAAGAGATTCTATGTAGATACAGAATCAAAGTGTTTGGGTTTTGTTTTTATGTATAAATGTTTTGGCAGCCCTTCGATGTGGGCTTTTCATTTTCTAGACCAAAGCTAAGGAGACAGTGAATTCTTCACTGTATAAAATTATTCTTTTGGAAACTACACTTTTCAGCTTCTTCTTCATCCATCAGTTAGCACTCCCTGATGGCTTGAGGTAAGGTGATTAATATATTATTGAATTATGCATCAATCCAGAAAGCAATGGAATGTGAGAACTGAATGAGACTTTAACAATTATCTGGTTCAGTATGTTTTTTTATTATAAAATAGATGTGAAAATATGTGGCTCAGAAAAATTAAATGAGGGCCCAAATGAAAAATATTCAGGTATAAACACTGTCAGTATAAATAATAAGCTTTTAGATTCTTTTCTAGCATGTTTCAGTCTATGCTTTCAGGATCCTATTGACAATATTTTCTGAGAATAGGTATTCTCCATTATTAAACTTGGTAAACTGTTGACTTAGCTTCTACTCCAATATATTTGTTTAATATAAATACAAACTAGAAATAATGTTTATTATAATAAATGTTATTTATAGAAACAAATACCATGCATGAGATTCCCAGATTCTAAACAGCAGTGAAGAATTTTATAAGGAATCAGACCATTTTAAGCAATGCTTTCCAATGAAAGAAAAAGACAATTAACTGACAGTAGATTTGTCTTTTTAAGTTGGATGTCATTTTAATATTGATTATTTGATTAACTTTCCCCTTTTGAATATTTCTATCAAGTTTTTTTTTTCATGTTATAATTAGACCATTTTCTTTGACGTAGATAACAAGCCTGTATTTTAGTTTTATTCCCATCAATGTTCTCCTTTTTCCCTTCCAGTATACAAAAGATAACACAAGAAATTTATAACTCGAATACTTCTGAGTGAATCCTGAGCAGCTTTATCCAAAAGTATTTCACCTGAATTAGGTCTTGTGTATCACCTTTCCCCAGAAACCAGAAATGGATGGTAGGGGAAGAAAGGAGAATCAATTCTTTAAAAAAGAAAATTATGCTTATTTCATATCAATATTTCTTTGAGAAACAAACTGAATATCAGCAGCATAAATATCTATTTGAATGCACCAGAGAGTAAACAAGGCAGCCAAAGATTTCAGAAAAAAATAAAAGTCATTTGAGAGTAGGTGTCATCTTTGGTGCTTTATTCTTTGAAATGTTTGCAGTTTGTTTGCTTGTTTGTTTCACTAATGGGAGACTGAACTGTAAGAATGTAAAGAGAAAATAGGGAAAATAAGAAGCTAGAAAACCTATAAAATATTGCAACGGCGTTATGATGTGGGAGGACAAGAATGAGCACACAGTGACTATCAATGAGAAAGGGACTTAATAGAAAGCCCAGGCTAAAGAGTTGAGGCTCTCATTGAAATGGAATACTAGAAATGTGTGACCACTTAGGAACAAATGATAGGTAACATCAAACGAGCTCATTATCAAGTTTGAATAAAATGGCCTAAGTATATTATAGAGAGTAAAAATAAATTTTCTCTGGAGAAAGAACATACCAGAGAAAACCTAAAATTACCAGTTTTTCAAATACACCATCTAGTCTAAGCAATTGTTACTTGACACACCAAGCATTAGAAATTAATGAACAGAAAGTAGTAAGTCATATGGACTACAGACAAAGGTGGACAGGTGGTCCAGATATTGAACTGATCACACAATGGAATAGTCTGTATACAAACCCCCTTGACATGAGTTTACCTATATCACAAACATGCACGTGTACCCCTGAACCCAAAATAGCACTTTAAAACAAAGAAAAAGAAGACCGTGACACCAATGTGGATGATAAGAGAATGTCACAACACTACTGGGGGATCATCTTTGACCGTAAATTAAACAATAAGATACCACAGCATGCATATTAGAACAGCTAAAATCCAGAACGCAGACACTTCAGGCTGACAAGGATGCAGAGCAACAGAACCTCTCATTCATTGCTGGTGGGAAAGCAAGATGGTACAGCCACTTTGGAAGACAGTTTCATATTTTCTCATAAAACTAAACATACACTTACTATAGGATGCAGCAGTCGGCCAGGCGCGGTGGCTCACACCTGTAATCCCAGCACTTTGGGAGGCTGAGGCAGGCGGATCACAAGGTCAGGAGATGGAGGCCATTCTGGCTAACACAGTGAAATCCCATCTCTACTAAAAATACAAAAAATTAGCCGGGGGTGGTGATGGGCTCCTGTAATCCTAGCTGCTTGGGAGGCTGAGGCAGGAGAATTGCTTGAACTCAGGAGGCAGAGGTTGCAGTGAGCCGAGGTGGCACCATTGCACTCCAGCCTGGTGGACAGAGTGAAACTCTGTCTTAAAAAAAAAAGGAAAAAGCAAAAGAATGCAGCAGTCATGCTTCTTAGTACTTACCCAGAGAAGTAAAAAACTTACGTCTACTTAAAAACTTGCACATAGAAGTTTATAGCACCTTTGTTCACAATTGCCAAGCTTGGAAGAAAATATGTTTTTCTATTTTCAGTAGATGAATGGTACAAATGGACAGTGGAATATTATTTGGTGCTAAAAAGAATGAGCTAAAAGCCATGAAAAGCCATGGAAGGAAATTAAATGTACATTACTAAGGGAAAGAAGTCAGTCTGAAAAGAGTACATAGTGTGATTCCAACTATATCACATCCTGGAAAAGGACAGCAAAGGAGACAGTGAAAGATCAATGGCTGCCTATGTTCGGTTGCAGGTGCTTGTAGAGGGCGGAACAGGTGAATAAGAAGAGCATGGAGGATTTTTAGAGCAAGAAAACTATTTTGTATGATTCTGTGATGGTGACATATGTCATTATGCATTTGTCAAAACCCACAGAATATATTTCTCCAAGAGTGAGTCCTAATGTGAACTACAGACTTCGGGTAATAATGATGTGTCAAAGTAGGCTCATCAATTGTAAAAAGTGTATCACTGTGGTATGGGATGTTGGTAGTGGGGGACGTTGTATTTGTCTATAAGGACAGAGGTTGTATCTTTACAAGATAAAGTTTAGCTATTAAAAGAAAAAAAATATTATAGGATATAAACTTTCATAATTTTTATTTAATACATAAATTTATTATGAATTTATTTTAAAACAAATAAATGAAAATTAAATGTGTGAAATAAAAAACTCAACAAATAAGTTGAACGGTAGACTAGGCATGCAGAAGAGAGAGTGAATTTGGCGATAAGTTCAAACCAAAAGGTGGAAAGTAAAAGGCAAAAATGAATAGAAGCGGGAAAAGGGTCAAAGCAAAACTAGCATTTGAAGACCGGGCGCGGTGGCTCACGCCTGTAATCCCCGCACTTTGGGAGGCCGAGGTGGGCGGATTACGAGGTCAGGAGATCGAGACCATCCTGGCTAACACGGTGAAACCCCATCTCTACTAAAAAAAAAATATACAAAATATTAGCCGGGCACGGTGGCGGGCACCTGTAGTCCCAGCTATTCGGGAGGCTGAGGCAGGAGAATGGCGTGAACGCAGGAGGCAGAGCTTGCAGTGAGCCGAGATCGCACCACTGCACTCCAGCCTGGGGGACAGAGGGAGATCCCGTCTCAAAAAAAAAAAAAAAAAAAAAAAAGCCAATAATTTCAAGAAAGAGGGGAGGAAAGGATCTTAAAAGAAGCCAGAGAAAACACATAGCTACCTTTAAACGAGAAGCAGGAAGATTGGGGCTGTCAACAGATATGTTGGAAAAAATAAGAGTGGAATAACATTTTAAAAGTATTTACAGAGAATATATCAAATGATAATTCATTATATAGAAAATAAATATGTTTTCAAAGTGAAGGCAAAAAAATTTATTCCATCCAAACAATATTAGAGAGAATATGTTAACAGAAATAAAATATTAACAAGTACTAGTAAATAAGAACCTATCCTAAGAAAGCTGGTACTGGAACAAATAATAGAAAGGCAGAAATAACTGAAGACTAAGATAATGCATAAAGATTTTGGACATATCTAAAGAAACGCTAACTGGTGAAATAAAAATAATTATAGCTACTGTATTTAAAATATATACAGAATTAAAATGCATGTCAACAATGGCATACAGACAAAAGGATGTGGAATGCAGTTACTGTTTTAAGAGCTTAGCATTATTAAGGAAATAGTAAAAAGTGTTATCAATATCACAGTTTAAAAATGCATACTACTGTCTCTTGAGTAATCACTAAAAAATAATAAAGAACTTACAATGGAAATTACACATATTTTTAATTACATGAGCAAACCTGTAGGATTTATCTAAATCAAGTGCTTGGAAGCAAACAATTCATTATCACTTGATCTTTATTAGTTTTCTATATTGCTGTGTAATAAACTAACACAAAATTAGTGTTGTAAAAGCCGTTTATTAGTTCACAGTTCTCTATGTCAGAAGTCTAAGCACAGCGGCGGAACGCAGTGGCTCACGCCTGTAATCCCAGCACTGTGGGATGCCAAGGTGGGCGGTTACTTGAGGTCAGGAGTTCGAGACGAGCCCGACCAACATGGTGAAACCCTGTCTCTACTAAAAATACAAAAATTAGCTGGGCATGGTGGCGGGTGCCTATAGCTCAGCTACACAGGAGGCTGAGGCAAAAGAATCGTTTGAATCTGGGAGGCGGAGGTTGCAGTGAGCCGAGATTGTGCCACTGTACTCCAGCCTGGGCAACAAAGCGATACTTCATCTCAAACAAAAAACAAACAAACAAACAAACAACATCTAAGCACAGCACAACTGGGTTGTCTAAGACAGGTTTCAGAAGGCTAAAATCAGGGTATTGGCCCGGCCTGTGTTCTCTGGAGTTCAGCGTGTTCTTGCAGTGTCATTGAGGTTGTTTGCAGAGTTCAGCTCCTTGTAGTTGCAGACTGAACTCCCAATTTTCTTGGGGCCACAGGACAATGGTCAGTCAGTCTTAGCTCCCAGAGGCTACTTCAGGTCCTTGCCATGTGAGGCCTCTTCCGCTTTCAAAGCCAGCAGTGGAGAATCTCTCATCAAATCTCTCTCATCATTCATATCTTTTTCTGGGAAAAATAGGGTACTCTTAAAATGATCACCAGACTAGATCAGAGACACTGAGGATAACCTCTCTGTCTTAAATCAACTGATTTTGGACTTTACTTACAAATGCAAAATTCCTTCACAACTGCAGAAAATTAGTGCTTCATTGAATGCTTGGGAAAGGTGGGTTTATACCAGGAAGCAAAGAATAAAAGTTAACTAAGCCCAAATTTTGAGGAAGATTTAGAATGTGAGAAAGTAGAAATTACTGATATTAGGAATAAAAAAGGAGAAAATATTGACTGCAATTACTATTCAACGTTGACATTTTTCCAGAGATTTTAGCTATTTCAATAATACATTAAAGTAAATATAGTTTATAAGAAGTTAAAAGTAACAAATAAAACTGCTAGGATTTGCTGGCATAATTTTGTACATTAAAAAAAGAACTAAAAGTGAGGTCAGCAATATCACTTGCTTAAAGTTCAATATACAGAAATCCATTGTACATAATAAACAATTCAAAAATTAAATTCAATTAAGTTGAAATGACAACATAAAATATAAAATACATGAAAATAAATCCAATAAAAATGTATGAGATTTCTACATGGACAACTTATATTATTAAAAATATTAGAAGAGCAAAATAATTGAGATATATAATAATTATGGGTTATAAGACTTCATATCATAATGTTAATTCTCTATGATTTGATCCATATATTGAATATAATCTCAAGCCAAATCTCAATAGTTTTGTGTATGTGAAAACTGAGAGGGTGGGTCAAAAATGTGTTTGAGAATTAAAAGACCTAGAAAATTTAACACAAAGAGATTAAGCAGGAGAAATTAAAGTTCCAGATAACAAGACCCATGAAAACCTGCTTTAATTAACAAATCACTTTTTGCAGAAGTATAGAAAAATAGGCCAACACAATATAGTATAGGATCAATAACAAGTCCAGACATACAGAGTCTTGACTTAGAACAAATGGATATTGAACAGTCATGGGAATAAACAGGTCTTCAGTGAATAGAGCCAGGTCAATAGGACCGCAAGTGAAAATTAATCTTATTTCCATCAACCTCAGATGTAACATTATCTAGATGTAAAATACAAAACATTAAAGTTTCTATAGGAAAACATAGAATATTGTTAGGACATTGGCATCAGAAAATATTGAAATGTGATACAAATGAACTATCCTAAAAAAACAGATTGATAATGTGGATTATAATAAAATTAAGAACATTTGATATTAATCAAAAGACACTCCCAAGTGTACCTGTGACATCTTAGTATATTAATAATATGGAATAAAATATGGCAGTGAAAATTTGTGCAGTAGCAGTTTATTTTTCACTGTTATATTTTATTCTGCATTATTAACATATTATATCTCACTATATGTATTTATTCATCTATTGGTGGGTGGATTTTTTTCTAATTTGAGACTTTTATAATTAATGCATATATGAAAATTCTTATAAATGTCATTTATTATACACAGATATGCACTCCTGCTGAGTATCTTCAAGGAGAATATTGCAGGAATATGCATGTATACAAATTTAGTAATTGTTGCCAAGAAGTTTGTCCAGTGTTTGTACCAATTTAGCCTCTTCTCAGCAATGTTACAATACTTGTGTGTCTACTGAGACAATTTTTTTTTCTGCTCAGCAGATATCCACAAATGACCATGAAAACACTGCAAATATTGGTTTTGGGATTACAAATAAATTTTCCTACATAGGCAAATTCACTAATACAGAATTCATGAATAATGAGGTTAGACTATACACACACACACACACACAATACATTTGTATGTATATTTTATACGTACAAATTCGTATTTTCAGATTGCTTACATGGAATTGTTTCTCAAACATGAACATTTCTGAACAAGCTTAACTGATACATTTACTTCTGAAATGGAGCATATTCTATCTATAGCTCATCAATTTCATCCATGAAAAGGGCAATGAAATGCGTATTCAATTATTTTGTCATCTCACTGAGACCAGAAGGGAAGAATTTGGGACAGCTAAACAATTTTAACCAGCAGGGATTACTATAATTATGAATACTGTGCCAATTTACAGGCCACGAGTTTTAATTTTCTTAATATAAACTTAAGAAAAACAGAAAAATATTCTTCCTCAAAAAATAACCAAGATAATATTGCCATTCCTATATGCCTCTCTTGCTAATCATGACATGCTGTAAATTCATGTTTTCTACCTGATAATTTCATTTCAATCACATAGAGTTCTAAAATCTTAATATTACAATCCTCCAATGACTAGTGCTGGAGCCAGCCTCAGACATTTTACCTTTCCCTGTGTCCACAATCACCTCTGTTTAAAAAAGCCCCCAAATCAAAACCTGTGGCATTGAAGGCTTGTTCTCTTTTATATTTCCTATGTAAGCAAAATTAGATTTGTTTTGTAAGCTGATGGTCTCAAAAAGATCAAAAAAAGATGATTTATTTTCTCAAAAATTTTCCCAATATGCTGTTAAGTTTACAAAGTAAATCGAAGAAATTAAGAAATGTGTTATATTCTAGTTGTCAATTTTTAAAAATTATGCTACCAAAACAATGGAGTAATTTCAAACCAATTCACTTATTTATCTAATAGAGATTTGTTTCATTTCTCTATAAATGTGCATTGAAAGACTCTGTCGAAGTTTATGTAAATAATCAATGTATCTACTTTATGAAAATTCAATATGAAGACCAATTATTTTAGGAACATTGTCTTCTTCAGAAGACTTATTATGTTTTTGTTACCCTTGCTCTTGTTTTGCTGACTGAAATCTCAATTTATCATTTCTACAATAATATCTTAACCGTTATTCTCCAGAAGTCACATTACTATTTTTTGGAGAACTTTTCAGAAGAAAGAATTTGCCTAAAGTATAAAATTAATGATTTGAAAGTTTTGACCTAACATCTCTTAATTCCTTGGCAATATTCAATGTATCTTATACCCAGAAACATTTTTTAAAATATTAATTTGCTTTATATCACACACTTTAACTGTTTTTATTCACATCTCTCAAATTCTTATTGGATAATGTCTTTTTCTTTTATATTTTACAATCAAGATTACACCAAAGCGTTTAATTTCTTTCCATTTCCGTTCCGGGACACATCATCATCTTTGGTTAACCTACTCTCAATACTTTGCTCTATCTCTGCTTACACAGACCTTTGGAACAATCTATAGTCTGTAAAGTAGAACTGGAGTTTTTTGACCAATAACTATTTAAATAAATCTACCAAGATAACTGACACTTGCCTATGTCCCTTCCATAACTGCATTCTTGAACCTCCTGTTTCCTCTCCAGAAGAGAGTTGTTCTAGAGTGATGAAGCTCGCTCTCTCTCATAGACTGACGGACCTCCATTCACATCTCATATATTAGCGTATGGAGTAACTTTCCAGAGTGGTATTCTCCGAATTCCACACTGAATTGGTCCCCTTCAATATTTTCTCTGCATCACTTTATATTTTGTATGCATTTGACACCAGTGAGAGAGAGTGTGGACATGCAAGAGAGAAACAAAGACAGACAGAGAGATTACTTTTAATATTGATTTCTCTCGCTTGACTATAAATCCCTAAAGGCACAGTTATCTTTTCTATCATGTATCCATGTCTATCACAGAGCTGAATTATACACAGTGTTCAAAGACAATTACCAAAAATAATTAATACAAACAATTAAACAAATGTTTTCTTTCTTTTTGAAGAACATATTCTGAAAACCAGCATGCCTAAACTCAAATATTATTGAGGAAATAATGTTCAACTCTTTTCTTTTGTATCCTAAAATTCTTCAAGGTTGGCAAAGATCTTTATAATTTAGTCACACATATCTAATATTTTAACAATGTAAATGGTTTACAAATATTTACACCACAAATGAATTGGAGTATATTATTTATACACATACACACGCCATTGGGATTTCATATTTTGTGCTCAAAATTGCCTGAATACAGAATGTCCATTTCATCAGTGTCATATACACCCAATCTTCTACTTCTCTACTAAATAATTTACTAGGGCCAACTATTATTTAATTAGTTTTTATTTCAGTAATACGGACCTCACCAAAAAAAAAAAAAAAAAAAACAGTTTATGAAATAATTCCAGATGTCCAAATATGCTACTCAGGATGCTCTGATCTCTAAGCTGCTTTTTCCCTCCCATGACCTCACCTGTGCCATCTGCCAGTGAATTTCCAAGCCACTGCAGCAGGGGTCATAACAGCATCTATAGTTTCATATCCACAAGATTTTGAGAAAACACCTAGGCAGGACAGGCACAACCACCTGTGGAATAAACAGAGTATATGCTTAGAGTCTCTGTGTGTGTATGTCTGTCTGTGTACATGTGTGTGTCTGTGTATCGCTGTGTGTGTGTGTGTGTGTGTGTGTGTGTGTGTCTAGCTTTGGATGATATAGTGAATGAATCAGGCAAATTCCACAGGGATCTAGGCCAAAACTCCCAGCCAAACATCAAAAGACACAATTAAATGGGAGTAGGAATAGCAGAAAAAGGCACTTCTGACGTCTTGTATGAGCTGGGATTAGGATTTAGCCATGGCTTTCATCAAAAGCACATAATGGCCCCAATGTAGGATGCAAGGATGAAATGATATTCTGTGGCGGGAGTTGCCTCATTCTGCCCACGTCAGCGGGCCAAGGTCAACTCTACTCTGTTCTCCTACTGGCTGAAGGACTGCTGCGTTTTTAAGCTACGCATCTTGGAGAAAGTTGATCATAACCCTCTCTTTATCTAAATTCTCTCTCCATCTTATCAATGGCATGAAATTATAGGATGAACATATATTCCTCATTCCTCACTTTTTTAAATTTTTCACTGGCATCTTTCTGACTCAGCATTTCTTTCTCCATTTTGACTTACCTGATTATTGGGTTTGGAAATGAAAAGGTGTGTGTTTGGCGTAGCTCCTCAGAGATTTCTCTCTTTTAGACCCAGCTACCTGCAAATAGCATAGAATATATTGGCTCATCCTTTGTATCAGTTTCACCTTGGTGACACTGCCTCACAAGGGCATTGTGTATGTCCAGCTGTGTCAGCAACCCTTTGAGAGAAGGAATGGAAATATTAGCCAGCTCTATATCCAAAGCTATGACTCTAATCTGCTCAATTAGTATTAAAACTTGTCTTCTCTCTTCTGTATCTTTTTCATGTGTTTGTTCTCAGATATTTGTGAATGACAGAAAGAATTTAAAGGGTGATAGTTACTGGCTATTCAGAACCCCACTGTGTAAAATCCAAGAGAAATAAAAAAATAATGTGGCAGTAAAATCTATCTGGGATTTAAATAAAATATAAAGAGAGCTGCCCTTGAGCATAATATTTAAGCATGAGTAGATATTCACTAGACACAAAAGTAGGTGAGGAATACATAAAAATTAGGAGTAATAATAAAGTTATCTGTCATGTTCTGAGAACTGAAGTCAATTTATTCATAACAGATATCTGTTTCAAGATGATCAAAAAATGCAGTGGGAGATGCAGATACCCGATACCTGAAACATTGATATCATTAATATATTGTAAAATAATACATACCACATATATAATAATAACACATATTGTAAGAGTCCTATCCTTGTGGTATTATTAAATGAGGGCCTTTTTTTTCATTACCCCTTCATTATAATACATGGATTTCATGTCACTAGATAAAACTACACAGTTTTTATAATTACAAGGAGACATTATTTCAGAAGGACTGAGATCCACTGTTATAGGAGGTATAAAACAGAGTCTTTTAAAAAAAAACCTTCAGAGTTGAAATTATCTATAAAATAGTCTCTGTTGAGCATATAATAAAGGAAGTCCTAGAGGCAAGCTTAGTTAATTGATGCTCATTGTCTTATATAGGTTGATCAAAAAATTATGAAAATAGGGTAGTACAGTTTTATTTAAGAAACAAAAGATGAAATGAAATTGTAAGGCAAAGTCTGTTATTTTAGTGGCTAAAAAAATCACTTTCTTTTCAGGGTAAAGGCCTAGCAATTGTTTGTAGAAAGGACTTGTAAATGCTATATGAATAGGACCAGGGTCAAAATGGGTCTATAGCATGTAAATTTCATAACATAACTTTAATGTTGATTTGAGTGATGAGAATATAAGTTATTTTAAGATGTTTGCTAGGTAAGAAGAAGAAAAGTTATGCTTAACAAAATGAACAAGGAAAAGCAAGAAGAAACACAAGCACAATTTCAAAATTTGAACACTAAAAAAATTGGAAATTGGATCTCAGAATAATAACAGATAATCCCTAAGGAAAAATATTTCATGTTGTGTCAGTGTTGTTGGATATTAATACTATATTAATAAGCACTATTTTAGTTCGCACATTGAATTTATTTTTAAAACAAATCATAACAGATTTTTTGAAATGACTATTAAGTTAAATATAAACACAGAAATGCATTTTGTTGTTTTTATTTGTATTAAGAATTTTCTCTAGTTTTCTTTCATCATCTACAAAAGAAAGAAAAGTCTTATGTATTTATATTTAAAAAATAATAAAACCACAGAAATAATGGGCTAGTTATAGAATTGACCTGTGGAAGTCTAGAATCTCACTAATTATTAAGATCAAGACAGAGGCACTTTGGAATATGTCTCCATCTGTTGAGAATTCATTATGCAGGACATGATATTAATACTTGTACAAGTAATTTATTCAACTCTTCATATCTCCTTATACAAAATTTAAAACATAATACAAAATATACTTATTCCTTCAGTCTACTTTGCATATTCTTCCCATGTGTAACCTAATCTCCCCTATATCAAATTGATTATTTTATACTTGTCTATTACTCTCACTATATTGAAACCTATATAGTCCAGGAAAAAAAAAAAAAATGCTCTCCATTAGGCCAGGCACCATCGCCTACACCAGTAATCCCAGCACTTTGGGAGGCCAAGACGAGGGGATTGTTTGAGCCCAGGATTTTGAGACCAGTCTGGGAACATGGCAAAACTCAGTTTCTGTAAATATTAGCTGGGCATTGTGGCATACACCTGTGGTCCGAACTATACAGGAGGCTGAGGTGGGAGGATTGCATGAATTTGGCAGGTTAAGGCTGCAGTGAGCTGTGATCACACCACTGCACTCCAGCCTGGTCAACACAGCTAGATTCCATCTTAAAAAAAAATTCTCTATTAGAGTTTTATTTTTTAACACTCAGCCAAGAAAACTGCTGCTAGTCAAAGATCGTTAAGTTTAATTAAAGGTCTGATTAATTTAAACCTGATTTTCAACTTCTGCTACTTGCAATTGACTTGAATTTTTATTGTATAATAATGTATATAAAAATTATATCAACGTGCTACTATCAGAAAATAGGCATTGGTATATCCAATTTTGTTCCAATGGTGTTATATTATAAAATCTTGATTCACTATTATGTGGACAATTAAAGATAATTAATAAAATATTAATAAAATTTAATAAAAATATTAAAATAATTTAATATAGGCAAGTAAAATACTCCCACTCTCCATTGCCAGTGCTCAAATGTGAGTCTCTGATGCGAAAAAAGGCCAAATCAAAGCAAACTTGTCAAAATCAGAAGAAAAAAAGTCAAGAGAATCAGCAGCTGACTGATTATTTTTATCAATTCCTAGGGCATAAGAACCCATTAAAGGTTGCTTCTTGTTTCTTGTGTTCTCATTCTAGAATAGTAGCTACAGTGAGCATAGTGGGCCCTATTGCATTTAATGGTACAAAATGAAGAAAAAAAAGGATAGGGAGCTGACTCAAGTTTATTCTGGCTGAAAACTCTGATTTAAACCTTTCTATAATAAAAATTTTATGCAGAAAAATAAACTGCACAGTTGTTTTCGTGTTTATTATTTGGTTGGTTCTGAATACTTCTCTATCAAAAGTTTTCCCATTGAAGAATTAGCCAATTATTGTTTTCACACGTAGGCAACACCCCTTATATTTGAATATAGTGTCTTTTGTTTTCCATAGCTTGGGTTGATTAAGGCATTAGTTGTTAAAAAGAGACAATAGAAACACTACATTAACGTGTCAATACATATAAAACTAGTTTGGAGTTTCACTGTTAATCCAGAAGTATGTGCTAAAACTTCAGTAAGTAAAGTAATCAATTACAAGACTATGTCCAACAGGATTTTTGCATTAAAACGTATTCATGAAAAAAATATATCTTCCTTTCCTTATGCAAGGGGGAAAAAAAACCCCGCTTTTACTGCATGTGCAATCATTAGTGCGATATGTTGTAAATAAGACTATACTGAACTCTGAAGGCCCAATATTCTCCTTTGGCCTTGATTAAACTTTGTTATTATTTTAATTTTCTGTGGTATCATCAAGGTCAAATTGTTTGCCTATATTTCTTGACCACTACTATGAACTTGCTAATGCTTCAATTCTTTAAAATTATGAATGTGCTAATTAAAGCTGAAATCCTTTGAGGTAGTCGAGATACAATGTATTGATTGACTTTGACCGTACCACATGATGCGGTAAGAATCCAACAATGAATATCATTCCTGCTATCTGACGACTGGATACCAAAGGGAAAAAAACAAATAGAAAAATCAAGACAATGCAGAGAAAACTGAGACACCTGCATTGCTACAGTATTTCAGACATATCACTATTGACATTGATTAAAACAATCAGCTCATGCAGGAAGTAAGCAAACCATAGAGACCAGCCTGTTATGATTTTGAGGATTACTTTAATATTGCCGCATATAAAAATACTATGGTTTCCATTCTGTATCAGGCTATTAAGCTTTCACTGCTTAAACTTTTTGCATTAAATTTTGCAAATATTTCCTCCATTATTATCTGTATTTGTTAACAAGTTTTTAATAGGTTGGCATGGAGTCTTATATTAAAGCAAATTAAAATTATAATTAAAACTATTTATTTAATCATAATGAAAGACAGCAACGGAAGGTGTGCCATCAAGAGAAATATTAGAAGTAGCAACAGAACAATTATTGAAAATTAGTTTAACAGAACCTGCAATAAAATGCTTGTTGCATTTTTATGCACAATTATATGCAAAAACTCTATGAAACTATTACGATCATCTGAGATATATGCATATTAAGACTTCTGGTGTTTAAACTGGGTATTCTCTCACCTCTATTCAATAACATACATTTTTGCCTATAATTTGCATATAAATTATGTGGAATAAAAATTAAGTATTCAATAATGAATACCCTTGCATTTGAACTTATTTGTTTGCTTTAAATTAATAAGACTCAGCTTAATACTCATTTAAAATTAGAATATTCTACCATTGTGCAGAATTTGAAATTATACGTCCATAACTACTAAATTAGAGTACAGGTAGTAACAGCAGAACTTGCATGAAAAACTCTCAAATCAGACTTCCTCAGTTTTCATCTTAACTCTGGCACTTACTAACTCTGTTGGTTTGGGAAAGTTATATATGATCTTTTTTAAAACTTGTTGTTATGACCTCTTTTAAAAATCGTTTTACATATTGTTACAAAGGAGATACTATTAGTGTCTAATTCTTAGAGTTGTTATGAAGATTATGTAATATTAGCCAACCAGGATATCATTATCAAATAGCTGCAGCAGCAGCAGCATTGCCTTCACAGTTTTCTCTGTTTTCCTTTGTTTAGCATTAAATATGTGCTGAGCATGTCCCTTTTGCTATCTAGTTAATTCTCTCCCAAACCCTCTAAAGTGGGTCAGGAATAAAACATAGATGTCTACAATAACCCGGCACCTGGATGAAGAGGGCAGGGGAAGTAATATGGAATGTTGGAGAAGCTTCAAAGTGGAGGAGACAATCTTCTGTAAAGCAAGCAGGCATTAGCTCCAGGGGATTCCTGTCATGCTGGCGCAATTTTGCCAAAATTTCTCTCTTTTCAATGAAGCCAGTAATCTGTATTTGGGCTTAAAATCTACTTCTGCTTAAAGCTAGAAAAAAATAAATAAGACACTTATGAGGCCAACATCATAGGACACATTTTTGATGACTACCTGTTCGCTGCCTTATAAATGGGCATTAGTACCCAATTTTTCAATGGAGCAAGAGGAAATGTAGAACTTGCCTGAGGTCATGAAGCATGTAAGTGCTTGAGCTAGTATTTTAGAGAAATATCATCTAATTCCATATTCCCTTTTAACTATGTTGCATGTCCTCATATCTTAAGGTATGATCTCCAGGTAAATATGCACTTGACTACATTATCACCTTCACCACATCTCAAAGGATGTTGCTCTCAAACAATAAAAATTACCTTCAAAACTTTAAATGTATTTTCTCACACTATTAATTTCAATAGCATGAGGTATCACTTAGTATTATTCCATTTTTGCTGCATGCTTAGAAAATCATCCTTCCTATTTCACCTTCCTGCACAGGTACCACATCCCATCTCTACGCAGGACCAGTTATGTAATGTGTAGCGCACAGTGCAAAAGAAAAACGTGGGGCTCCTTGTTTGGATCCAATAAGAATGTCAAGACAGTGACAGCAGAGCTTTAAATCAAGCATGTGGCGCTGCTGAGCATGGAGCACAGTGCAACTGCACAGTCTGGATGCTTTTGAGGTCATCTTTGCCTCAATGACACACAAGTGAGATGGCCTCTCCTAACTGAGCAAGTCCCCACATGGTCTCAATATGGGGTTCAGGGCTTTCTAAACTTGAGATTCAAATCTAAGTATTTCTGCAGGCCCCTTTAGACATGTCAAATTCTTGCAATATTATTGTCCCCTTTTATTTATTTTCTTTGACTATATAAACCCTGCCTTTAATGAGCATAGTCTAGTGAGTACATTATATTATTAAATTTTAGGTTTATACATACACATGTGTTAATGTACCCCAAATAAAAATATAATGATAACAATTTCTAAATGAAGCTCTCAGATAACAAATGCATTTATAAACCTTTATTGGCTTTAGGTATTTAACAATAATACCTGCATGCTGTAACACATTTTAAGAACACGGATGCTTATAAAACAATTACAAAATAAACATAGAAGCCTTCTTTTCCTCTTAATCTCAATCCTCAGGCAGCTACAGGTTATAACTCTTTGGTGTGTGTTCTTCCTAAATTTTTGTTTGCCTACAGAACGTAAAAACAAGGAGATATATGGTAGATATATTTTTATGCCATCATCTCATTCTTTCAAATGACTTCTTATTATTCCGTATCATGGATGACTTCCTATTATCCCATGTCATGGATGTACTAGAATTTATTCAGCAATTCCTTATTGGTGGCACTTAGGTTACTGTCAGTTTGTGTGTGTTTTGTACTACATTTTAATGCAGGGGCCTTTGAAAACAGTATGCTGAGAATAGATAGGGTTCAAGGACAGTATCTCCAATTGAACTTTTAATGAACTCCCGTAGGCGCCAAGAAGGCGGGCAGATAAGGAAGAGCATAGAGGCAAGGAACTGAGTAGAAGGTTACATCTGGGTAAAGAAAGTTTGTTTTGCATTGTGTTCTTTCTGCTGACGTGGGGTTTATGGAGTATAAATAAAGTGAGGCGGAGGCTCTGAGTGCGGCCGCCATGTTCTCTGTTTGTCTTTGTCTTTTGTGTCTGTTCATTCTCCACCACCCCCGGCACGGACCCCAGTATTTTAAACCAATTCTGAATAAGTGAGAACTTGTTATAGCAGGAATACTGGCAATGTAAATGATATATAAGCAATGTTCAGTACTTGACCACTGAAGCTGTTGATGGAGAAACAATATGACCAAGGGTGTATTTTAGAATAATGCAAGGTGAGAGCTGAATTGGAATGTGACTCCAAGCAGAGAAGACCAGTAAGCTATTTCTACAATCATCTAGATGTGAGATACTGAAAATTTGAATAGGGGCTATAGTAGTGAGAAAGGAGATAAAAGATTCTAGAATTACCATTCCTATTCCATTAACTGGGAGAAGTTGGTAGTGACGAAGAAGATATTAATTCCTAATTCAAACTAAATCAAAGCTACAGTCAGCTTTTGATTTTCTAATGGTGGGGGGCACAGAAGAGAGCTGGGACGTGCTTCCGGTTAGTGGATGAATGCTGATCATTCACTCTGGGAATGGGTCGAGCTTTGGGGATATATGTAACTTGGGGTGGAGGCAGGAGGCTGAGAAAAGGAGGCCAAGCAGAGTTCTGATCTCTCTTCCCTGCTTATATCAAAGGCAGCTCTTCTGCTTTTGGGCTTCTTGCTTCTCCACTTGTCGGTTGCCCAACAAATGCTCTCAGCTGGAGAGCTCACTGCTCAGCCTCAACCATGTATAATTCAGCCTCAAATAATCAAAATGTAACCCTTTTTTTGGAAGCAGAACTGACAGGAGATGGTGGCTGATTAGATATAGGAATAAAGAAGAGTTAAAGATGGCTATGAGAGTTCAAACCTGAATGAATGGGATAATAGAACATTAATTGAAAGAACTTGGCAAAGGGATCAATTTTTTTTCTTTCCAGTGGAATCAGGAGAGAAGGGAATGTATTTAAATTTTGTATGTGCAAGATGGAGAACATACAATTAGAAACTGAAATTTGTGTGCTGGAACTCTATAGAGAATTCAGTGGGAGTCGTCATCACGTGACTAAGGTTTGGCCCTATGAATGGTGGAATTTCCCCTGGAAAAGCTGTCAAGAAAGTGAGGGAAAGCACCGTGGTGAAAAGCAGCATTTGATGATGGGAAGAACAGAGGGTAGTCTTAGAAAGAGTTATCCTAGAAGCCAGAAGAGATGGGTGCAATTTCAGAAGAAAAGTGAGGTTCACATCATTAAATATCGCACATGAACTGAGGGGACACATGCCAAGGAGATGCCAGATCTGCCGACTGAGGATAGTTAGTGCCCACTGGGCCAGGGCCAGGGCCAGATGGCAGCCTGGTGCAAGTCTCTGTGGGGAACACACACGTCCCTGACTCTGCCTTAGGCAGAGCAGGGCAAGAAGGAAAATGAACAAGAGGAGAGAAAGGGAGAGTATGGATCCCTGCACCCATTTTTAGGGGATTCTCCTTCCCTTTTCAGATTTCAGTATCACTCTGAACCATAAGGCAATGTTGTCTTTTGTTCTTTCCCATCATCAGTAAAGAACTCCAATTTTCCATTTTTGATATAGAATTAAAATTTGTTACATATAATGATGGAGATAAAAATGTTCATTCCTTCAACGGAAAGAATTTTCCTTCTGACTGTATTTGAGTTAAGTTTTTGGTTCTGTCATCCTTAGGCTGTTTATAGCAAGGAAAACCTGGAATGACCTAAATGTCCAACAACTGGCAGACTGCTTAATTAGATATGTTCAATAATTCAACATTAGTTTCATTTTCTGTTTGCTATCTAAAGGCTGTCTTTTCAGGTCTAATGAATCATAAAATTTGACAAGAGCAACTTCATATAGGCTGACGATTAACTTAGGTTTACACTCTCTGTTATCAGAGAAGTACTCACCTAAAGAGTGCACTTCTTTCTCGAGGATGTGGTTCTCGACTTATGGAGTAAGGTTATCATCTTTTTCTTTATTTAGAACAGTATCAATAAGATACATTGTACAGGCATTCTGTTTCTGCCTCCCCTCAAGGTCCTGACCACCTCTCCCACCTTGCACAGATGCACCACCTCAAAAGCCTATATCCAGATTCGTTCTAATGTTCAGTCTCTTTACTGAATATTAAGCCCCGTCTGCTATTGCCCAATCCCATGTAATCAACACACATCTACACAACAGACTGAGAGGCCAATTCCAGATTGGAGACATCTGGTCAACCCGTCCTCTGAAAAGTCATTATTTTGATGACAGGTGTTTTTGCATTCTGTTGAATCTTGTGCCTTAAACTTTGCACCTTAACGGTCTCATCTTATCCAAGCCCTGATTCCTCTATTCTGATCCTAGTTAAAATATATTTTACCAAGGGATTTTGGCAAAACACATATGTGAGTTGCAAATTACACTCAGGTTATACACAAATATTTCAGTAGTTATGGCTAATTTAATCATTTAACAGCATTATCTATTCTCCTTCATATTTCAAACATCTAAAAGAATGAAGCATCTAAAGATTAAATATGAGACTCAAATGATGGGTGTAACATATATAACTGATGTATAGAAATGTTCATATAACTAAGTGTATACTAGCATCTACAAATTTTTAAAAAATCCTTGGATTTAATTTATTCACTTATATAATAATAAAAACTGGTAGGCAGATCACAAGGTCAGGAGATCGAGACCATCCTGGCCAGCATGGTGAAACCCCATCTCTACTAAAATACAAAAATTAGCTGGGCGTGGTGGTATGCACCTGTAGTCCTAGCTACTCAGGAGGCTGAGGCAGGGGAATTGCTTGAACCTGGGAGGTGGAGATTGCAGTGAGCCAAGATCACAACACTGCACTCTAGCCTAGTGACATAGCGAGACTCCACTCCAAAAAAAAAAAAAATTATTTATCCAGTAGCATGATTTTACTCTCAATGAAAAAAGTCACTAGAATTTATTTGTACACTGTAATACTTCAAATAAGATTTTAAAAATCACTATCAGATTCAATGGGGAAATTATATGTTGTAGAATAATATCATTCTGTCAGTAAAACTTTTAAATTTTTGATACTCAACCTAGTTTCATTTCATTGGATCTTTTATCAACTACTGGAACACTAAAAAAGAAAATATATAAGGTATTTTTGAAGGCATGGCATGAAAATTTAAGAAGTAGCAGTAGCCACTAATGCTTAGATTCAATAGGGTATTCCATAAAGTATATTTCTAAAACAATATAAAATTGTCCTGCCTTTGTCTAATGTGGTGAACGTCTGGTCTAGTTTTTGCAAATTGCCTTAACCTATATAAAACATATGTATTGCTGAATACCAGAAAAGTACATAATTAAAATAAATACTGGATTCCATATCCCTCTGTTATTTTTTTCAAAAGAAAATGAATAGTGTTTTATTAACTACCACACTGCTATAATACACTTTAAACATAAATTAAAGTAGCCTTTAAATTTAAGATGATCTTAAGAATAACCAATGAACAGAATTCCAAATTTTTGCAATAGTTGAACTGCTACAGTTATAGGTATACATTTGGCAAAATTGTATAGCTCTTCCAAGACCAGCAATGTAACTTTATTTTGTACATTTTAAAAATTGAAAATATAAACAATAATACAAAAATAAAAAGAAAATACAGCATAATAAAAAAAACATACGTTTCTCAGTTGAATGTACTGGATACATACAAATTTTAAGGGAAGAAGCAAAAAAGAAAAATGATTGATATTTAAGTGCAGACTGACTACCTGGACAGAAAAAAAAAGAAGCCTTAAAAAAATGATAAAGCCTCTAGTTTTGCTATGACTAATATCTGTGTGGTTGGAGTATCGTCACTATGGAAATGATTTTGTTATGTTTGCATATGTTATACTTTACTGGTAATTTACATGATGGCTTTTAAGGCGCTGGCAGACATATGGTTTTTGAAAACAAGAATGGATAAAAATCACTGCTAAGATGCAATACAACTTATTGTTTTGGTTCTCCAATATTCAAGAAAAGGGATAATTCACTATAACATTTTCTTACCATCTAAATGCCTCAAGCTATACATTTTAAAGTTTCTTAAACATTGGTTAGATTGCCCAACTTTGTTATTGAAAGAATATTAACAAGACATTGTTTTGGCAAATTAAATCTTAAACATGACTTTTCAGCAAAAAACTTATGTAGGATTTAAAAGGTGACTATCCCTAGAGTTCCATATTAAAATGCAGTTTTCAAAATCTTACAAGAGTAATTCTTAAAATTTGTACATAGTTAACCTAATTAAAATAATTAGCTTCGAAATGACAAACTGATAAGCTAAGTAAAACTTACACTATGTAATATTTGCCTGGACACTTGATTTGTCAGTTATGCATAATAAAAATTCCAGTCATCAAGAAAATTACAAAATTTTTATCGTACCATGATTTCTTTCACACACCAGCTTTATCTTACAATAGATAAATACTAACATCTTCTCATTTTTACACTAAACCACACAAGATTGATGCATTTGGTTAGACTACCATTCACATTGTTAAATTCAATTTTCTCTTTATATATAACCAAGTTACTGTCAATCCAAAAATTTCTGCATATCAATACAAAGATATCTAAGAACTTAGGAACAATATTCTTCTCAGTACTGTATAAATATAACCACAACAAATAGGTATTTGTGTAATATTTACTCCATTGTCTCATTTCCAGAAACTGTGACAAGTCGTAAAGGTATTTCAGTGTTGGTAAGGATATCTTGATTGCTGGTGGTGGAGGTATTAACAGTTCCTATCCCTGAAACGGAACCGTGTTGAATATTTGCAAGGGTAAGTGTTGTTCCTCCTGCAGTAATCAAAGTATCATCTCGCACAGCTTCCACAGATGCCAGCACTGTACTGCTAGAGTGAATACCTTTTTTATTCTGCTGTGTTTTAGTATGTTTGGTAAGATGGTCACTTCTCACAAAGCATTTTGAACATTCTGAACAAACAAATTTCTTCTCACCTGTATGTGTTCTTCTGTGCCTCTGTAATTCATCATTTCGAGTAAATTTTTTACCACAGTACATTCAGTTACAAACAAAAGGGTGTTCTCCAGAATGCCAATGCAGATGAGCTCTCAGAAGTGAGGTCTTCCCATAGACTTTACCATACCCCAGTATATGACAAATGTGTTGCTTCTTTTTCCCAAGATTGGTACCTCTCCCACCACCTTCTTTACAGTTGGGACAGGTGCAAGCTATCCTCCGAAGTCCTTTCCCTTCTTGATGTTGTTGGTTCCCTTCCTCATCTACCACGTGTACTCTTAACTGTGTTTGGTCACAACACAGTTGTGCCACTCTTCAGGATCAGGTTCTTCTTCCTTGATCTCATCAGGGTTAGACAAGGATCTCAACATTGCCTGGTGCTCAGAAATTCTTGCAAGCCATTGTGGGTTTGAGATATTACTATGGAATACTAGGAATAAACAAAGATATTAAAACTACTACCAAAGAAGAGTGGTCACTCAGCATTTCTTTTTGAAATAGATTTGTAGTTCTTGAATAATAAGCAGAGAAGAGTGAAAGATAAGAATTCTTGCAACTTGATACCTTGCAATAGCATGAGTGAACTACTCATACGAGTCTCAGTTTTTGTTTTCATACATTACTACCATGTCACAAAAATAGGATAACAGTCAGCCTGAGAGTTTGATGAGGTGTGAACTTACCTTTTTAATTGTTGTCATAGATATCATGAGAGGCAGTATCTCACAACATTGGTTTTCAGCCAGACAGATGTGTTCCGAGCACCACTAGTAGGTAGTTACCACCTACTGGTTACTGGAAAATATTGGCAAAGTTATTCTACATGCCTGTCATTCTCCAACTTATAAATTAGGATACTTACATGTTAGGCAAAAGGCTAAGCTGCTGTACCAAAAAAAAAAAAA
>NW_012109619.1:652821-656005 GCF_000951045.1 Mandrillus leucophaeus | reverse complement strand
ACATATATATTCTTTTTTCTCCACCATTTGAGAGTGAATAGACAACACCATGCCCCCTTATTCCTAAGTACATTAGGATATGATCACACACAACAGGATACTTACATGTTAGGCAAAAGGCTAAGCTGCTGTACCAAAAAAAAAAAAAAGGCAGAGATTAAATCAAAATTTATTTCTCTTGCATGTATCATTCCATCTGATGTTGATCAAATTATTAATCAGAACCATGTGTGTCTTGAAAATGCCAGTAATTTGTTTCCATAAATAATAAAAAGTAGAGGACAGGGAGGAATGGAGGAAAAAAGAAAGATGATAAAGTAGATAAAAGAATTATTTATCTGCTTGTTTCAAGGTAGTAAGATAAATGCTGTTTAATATTTTGTTTGGCAAAACAATAATGGCTATGATTCAAACATATTTTATGCATTCTTCCAGTAAGCTATGCTAATTGCCCAGTTACTAGAGATTGTTGATGATCACATTCTTACATAACTTCACTTAATGAAAATAACAAGGCAGGTTATCATGAACATAAGCTGTCCCAACTTGTTAGTAGGACTGAAACTATGTATCATTTTCTTTATGTAAATTTAGATTTTAATGGAAAATTAGAGGAACAACAAACAAGGAAAACTATTAAAGTGATAGTTAATTAACATTATTAAATATTAATTAATATGACATTAATTATATTAAACATTTTAACTTGCAGGTTGAACCCTTAGAGCAAAATAAGCATAGAGGAAAAGCTTGCACACATACAAAGACACAAATACACATGGAGATAGTCAATATCTTTAATTAAAAACAAACCAAATTTTTGGATGTCTTATATTAATATAAATATATGAAACTAATGTTTGTGCACTGCTCTTTCAGATAATAGATTAGCATTTTGAAATATTTTAAAGTGATTGAAAAGATCATTTATTTTATACATTAATGCCATTATTATTTAATGGGATTGAAGTGATATTTTCTGAATTGATATACTATCCTTAATATGCAATGGAAATACTTTTAAAAGATTAGTTGAAAATATGAGTTGAAAAGCATGTATTCTATATTTACATAGAACTCCACCAAACCATACATGAACAGTCAACAAATAGATGTTTCTGCATCTTTACCATTGCTTAGAATTACATTTTACATTTTTTAAAATGTAAAAAATAGTTTTACATAAAATAACATTCTAAATTTTCCAGAATATACATTTTGTTTTAATGCTTGCAATGTAATTTTTATCTAGTAGATGATTTATCTTTCCATGAATATTTCACAAAACCTACTTTTCAGAGTTTGTGTAGAGAACCAGCTGCTATGTGCACTACTTTATTTTTATTTATTCATTTACTTTTTTGAGACAGGTTCTCACTCTGTTACCCAGGCTGGAGCACAGTGGTGAGATCATGGCTCACTGCAGACTCAACTTCCCAGGCTCAAATATCCTCCCACCTCAACCTCCCAAGCAGCTGGGACTACAGGGGCACACCACCACACCTGGCTTTTTTTTGTAGAGATGAGGTTTCGCCATGTTGCCCAGGCTGGTCTCTAACTCCTGAGCTCAAATGATCTACCCACTTTGGGCTCCCAAATGCTGGAATTACAGGCATGAGCCACTATGCCTTGCACTATTTTAAATTTAAAAATTGACATAAAAGAGAATATTTCATATTAACAGTTAACAAGATAAAATTCAAATGGATTTTTGTTTTACAGTATAGTAATTGGCCCAAATTAGGAATATTAAAGTAAAAAAAAAATGTTTTTGCAGTGCTATCACATCTTTTGTTTTAATGCATCTGTATATTCCACTAGCACACAGCTGATCCAAAATACAATATTGTAGATGCTACTACGTGGGCATTCATCTCAATTCCTTACAATGCATAATTCTCAAAGTTAATATCTGAAATATCAACTGGTGGTACAAACTTGTGAGTTTTTATGATTCAAGTTTATTGTTAAAAAATAGGTATCGGTGAGTGATGTGGTTTGGATCTATGTCCTTGTTGAATTTTATGTTGAAATGTAATCTGCATTGTTGGAGGTGAGGCCTGGTGGGAGGTGTTTGGATTATGGAGGTGTATCCCTCATGAATGGCTAACCTCCACCCCCTTGGTGATGAGTGAGTTCACCTGAGATCCAGTTGTTTAAAAGTGTGTGGCACCTCCGCCACAGCTCCATCTTGCTCCTGCTTTTGCCAAGTGATGTGCAAGCTCCCATTCTGCTTTCTTCCATGAGTTAAACCTTCCTGAGCCCTCCCCAGAACCCAAGCAGATGTCAGTGTCATGCTTCCTGTACAACATGCAGGATTGTAAGCCAGTAAAACTCTGTTTATAAATTACCCAGCCTCAAATATTTCTTTACAGCAATGCAAGAACAGCCTAACACAATGAGTTAGAAAGAAATAACAACACCAGAGATATGATCTTAAGGATGAAAGAACTAAACCAACATAGACATACAAACACATGTGTGTGTTGTGATGCATAGTAAATTCACATAGAGAGTGTGCAAAGTATAATGACAAAAATAAGGTTTTTTCCATTGTACCAGGAAAAAAAAGTAACTTGGGGTAGTGGTTAAAGAAAGTTGAGCTAACAATTGTTCCAATACTTTTTGAAAAATGTAATATACTTTTTAACAATGTAATATACATGTAAAAAATATCTCCACAGGCAAATGCACATATACAATAAACTTTGCAAATGATTTTTGGGAGACCATAATTCCCATTAAATTTATCTATAAGACCTCCAAGTGTCCATATGCCAGTTAAGCACAAATACCCATCATGAATTGTTTTCAATAAACAGTTTTGCATTTAAATTAGTTGAATTTATAATTTATTAAACAAAGTAGAATAGATATACATATAAAATGATATTTTATTTTATTAGTCCATTTTCATGCTCCTGATAAAGACATACCCAAGACTGGGCAATTTACAAATGAAAGAAGTTTAACTGGCCTTACAGTTCCATGTGGCTGGGGAAACCTCACAATCATGGGAGAAGACAAGGAGGAGCAAATCATATCTTACATGGATGGCAGCAGGCAAAGAGAGAGATTGGGCAGGAAAACTTCCTTTTTTATAACCGTCAGATCTTGTGAGTCTCATTCACCATCATGAGAGCAGTGCAGGAAAGACCTGCCCTCATAATTCAATCACTTTCCC
>NW_012109619.1:592798-650676 GCF_000951045.1 Mandrillus leucophaeus | reverse complement strand
TGATTCAAGTTTATTGTTAAAAAATAGGTATCGGTGAGTGATGTGGTTTGGATCTATGTCCTTGTTGAATTTTATGTTGAAATGTAATCTGCATTGTTGGAGGTGAGGCCTGGTGGGAGGTGTTTGGATTATGGAGGTGTATCCCTCATGAATGGCTAACCTCCACCCCCTTGGTGATGAGTGAGTTCACCTGAGATTCAGTTGTTTAAAAGTGTGTGGCACCTCCGCCACAGCTCCATCTTGCTCCTGCTTTTGCCAAGTGATGTGCAAGCTCCCATTCTGCTTTCTTCCATGAGTTAAACCTTCCTGAGCCCTCCCCAGAACCCAAGCAGATGTCAGTGTCATGCTTCCTGTACAACATGCAGGATTGTAAGCCAGTGAAACTCTGTTTATAAATTACCCAGCCTCAAATATTTCTTTACAGCAATGCAAGAACAGCCTAACACAATGAGTTAGAAAGAAATAACAACACCAGAGATATGATCTTAAGGATGAAAGAACTAAACCAACATAGACATACAAACACATGTGTGTGTTGTGATGCATAGTAAATTCACATAGAGAGTGTGCAAAGTATAATGACAAAAATAAGGTTTTTTCCATTGTACCAGGAAAAAAAAGTAACTTGGGGTAGTGGTTAAAGAAAGTTGAGCTAACAATTGTTCCAATACTTTTTGAAAAATGTAATATACTTTTTAACAATGTAATATACATGTAAAAAATATCTCCACAGGCAAATGCACATATACAATAAACTTTGCAAATGATTTTTGGGAGACCATAATTCCCATTAAATTTATCTATAAGACCTCCAAGTGTCCATATGCCAGTTAAGCACAAATACCCATCATGAATTGTTTTCAATAAACAGTTTTGCATTTAAATTAGTTGAATTTATAATTTATTAAACAAAGTAGAATAGATATACATATAAAATGATATTTTATTTTATTAGTCCATTTTCATGCTCCTGATAAAGACATACCCAAGACTGGGCAATTTACAAATGAAAGAAGTTTAACTGGCCTTACAGTTCCATGTGGCTGGGGAAACCTCACAATCATGGGAGAAGACAAGGAGGAGCAAATCATATCTTACATGGATGGCAGCAGGCAAAGAGAGAGATTGGGCAGGAAAACTTCCTTTTTTATAACCGTCAGATCTTGTGAGTCTCATTCACCATCATGAGAGCAGTGCAGGAAAGACCTGCCCTCATAATTCAATCACTTTCCCTTGGGTTCCTCCCACAGTGTGGGAATTGTGGGAGTTACAATTCCAGATGATATATGGGTGGGGACACAGCCAAACCATATCATCTAGGTAAGAAATTATCAGATCTATGTATTACTTGTTAAATGTCTATAGATACTGTTGTCATTAATAAAAATAATATAAAATGTTAATTGGTAAAAAGTTTGTGCACATATCATTTTTATGTATGTTAAAACTTACGAAACTACTGCAAGAATGGCACTGAGAGCTCCTGAATACTATTTACTCAGATTTACCAATTGTTATTATTTTGTCCTATTTGCTTTATCATTCTCTCAATTCGTCTCCCTCTCTCTTTGAGGTAATATCTATGTATTATGTACATATATGGGTACACATATATATTCTTTTTTCTCCACCATTTGAGAGTGAATAGACAACACCATGCCCCCTTATTCCTAAGTACATTAGGATATGATCACACACAACACTATACTTAAAAAAAAATTAACATTAATATAATAATTTCTTCTAATCCACAGAAAATAATGACATTTCATGTATTTTCTGTACTTTGACCCAAATTACTGTTCTATTTATGTAGGATCATGCAAAGCCAGCTCACACAAAGCATTTAGTTGCCATGTCTCTTCAGTCTACTTTCATCTGAAACAATTATCTGACCTTTTTTGATCTTATTTTGTCCATTGTTGACCTTTTTCATGGTTGAAAAATACAAATCAATATTGTTTAAAATGTTTTTCAAATTGGATTTATTATATTCATTTGTGTACTTTTGCAATAAATGCCACGAAAGCAATGCTGTATCTTTTTAAGTGCATCATGTCACACAATATGTCTTTTACATAATATTTAGTGATAGTAGCTTTAACCTCTTGCTTAGGACAGTGTCTCCAATTTTTCAGTTCTGTAAAATTATCACTCTTCTGTTTATAAGCTTTAAGTAATTTATAACCTAATAATTTGAGGCTATGTAAATTTTCCGTTTCTCTTCAAATTTTCATCCACTAGTTTTAGCAGCCATGGATGAATTTTAACTTCAATTATTTATTCTATATTTATTATATGTCATTATTCTGTTAAAAAGAACTGTTCATTATTCCTCATTTATTTATTCATTTACTTATTTCATCATTTTGGACTACCAACTTTTAGTTATTGATAGGTAATAATCTATCAATACCTTTCTTAAGATTGATGCTCAAATTGTTCCAAAATTTCTTAGCAGAATTCCTCTCTAAAGTCTTCTTTGTTCATCTGATATGCTACCATCATTCTTTGAAAATGTCCATACTTCCTGCAACAAAAATATATTCCCTGCCCAATTTCAAAATAGAATTCTTCTCCAAGAGGGATGGCAAATAATTGGAATATACATTGTTTCATCAATGCATTATTAAAACTATAACTTCTGACATGTAGATATTAGTTGCTTTTATAACATTTATGAAAAAGTTCCATTATATATAACTTCAAATTTAATTATTATTTTAACGTGTATTTTTTATTTTAAATAAGTCAATTGAAATATTTCAGAAAAATCTCTACAAAATAAAATGTATAGCAGAAAGACGTTTATATATCAAATGCATAGCTAAACATTTCATATATAAACTTGTTCTTATTAAGTGATCAATGAATACTGCAATGTTTACATGATAGCTTGATGATGTTTTGGTTGCAAGAATCTTGATAACTGTTAAGGTTAGCACATTTAGGAAGAAAGAGTGATGCTCAAGTCATACCCTATACAAAGCTTATTTTCCACAGTGTTCTACTCTGTCATATATCAAACAACAAACCAGTATTTATTTAGTATTCAAGAATCATTTTGTGTATTTTGTTAGGTCAGGGACTAGGAACATAATGTGAAATTGAGCAGAGAGAATAAAAAATTAAGAGTATCCAATTGTTTTTGGCAACCGATTAAAAGTAAGTTGTTGTCTCATGACAGCATAAGAATTAAAATATGCTCACACACAGCCCAGCATAAGCTCTATTTTAAATACCTATAACTTTCAGAGCACCTGTCTCTTCATCCATTCTGAAGCAAGTGATTAAACCCTAAGCATATTTCTCAGAAACAGCTGTAAAATATGGAAGAGCTCTGAGAAAAGTAAAAATACCATTTACATTTTGATGTCTAAAGAGAGGCACTTTGTCAGTTTGCAAAATTAGAGGTGAAATATAGGCATGAAGCCAAAATCTCTATCACTGTAAAGACTCATGCCTATTATACAATATGTCATATCAGATTGAAGTAACAGCATTAAATAGTCTCAGCTAATAAAAGTTGTTAATTTTACTTAAATATTTTAGCATACTTTGGTAAGTATCTCTGCTATGATGTCCATGTATATTTAGTAAACATTATACTAATTAAAACATCTCATATTGAGATAATAAAGTAGATACTAGCACACCTTATAAATTTACTGATCTCTTAATTCTGTTCCTATTCCTTTATTTTGTTCCTTCCCACAGTTCGATGACTATTTGTGCCTCTTTTAAATGTCATTTACTGCTGAGATGCCATGGTTACAGCAAACATTCTCAAAACCGTTATATAATTATGCAAATTCATAATTATATTATTATACTTAAAACTAATTAAACAAAAAGTAGGTTGCCAATGTAATGTCAGATGTATACACATAAATTTCTCAAAAAAAATTATAGAAAAAATATAAAAACTCTCTGATGAGTTAAATATGCTCAAACAAGTATTTTGTGACATGAAAAAAAATGTAGATCAACAACTCAAACACCAAGAAAAGATATAGAAAAAGAAGAGCAAGAAATAAAATTAAAAACACAATTTTTAAAAAGATTAATTTTGAAAAAATATTTGGTATAAGAATTAAATATTCAATTACAAGGTAACCTATGAGAGTATATAACATTAAAAAAAAAAAAAAAAAAGACGCCTAAATCTTAGGGACAATGAAGAAAAACAAGGAAGCAACTATGCAAATAAGATAGAAAAACAAGTAAATGTGTTTTGAGTAAGTATAGACAAAGACAGTCAGAAAAAGAGCCAATATATATAACATAACTTTCTGAAAAAAGATAAAATACATGACATAAATATTAGTTAACACCCTAATCCATGAAAACATCACATTGATTAAAAAGTGAAGAAGAAAATTAAGACAAGAATGCAGATAAGTGGGAGAAAGAGGAGAAGGTAACAAAAGATTAGGAGGAGGAAGAGGAAGAAGACCTGAGTTAACAAATTAATTAGTCCACTGGGTACCTGAGAAAATTGTCTCACAACAACCAATTTGAAATGCATTTAAGTCAAACTACTAGAAAGTCAAAGCAACAAAAACAAAGAGCTACTAAGCTACTTAAAAGAAAACAAAAAGAAAAAACCTTAGGTCTCCCAAGAAAAAAAATCCATTAATATAAAAAGACAAGATATTTGAATATCACAGTTCTCAAATGCATACAAATGAAAAGAGCCATGTAAGTAATTGCATTTTCAACAATTTCAAAGAAAGAAACTCTGAACTAATAAAAGCCTAAAATAAAGGAAGGGATGGGGTGAAAGAATAACATGTAAATATTTTATGGTCAGAAATAAATAGGAATGATAACACTAAAAATTGCAGAAGAATGAAGAGGAAAAGAGGAAAGGGGAATAAATTCATTAATACTTTTGTATAGGCAGAATGTAGATTCCAGCAAAACCTGAAATAACAGATAAAAAATCTTAAGTGAAATATAGAAAAATGAGAACACTACAAAATGTCCTAAATTCAAAGTTAACTACTATGAAAAAAATACAAAACTTTCTAAAATAGCAAATAAAATAAAAAGAAAATAAACCAGTTCCACAGAAAAAGAAACAGAGGTAATATTATATAAAATACAGTAACTGTGATAAAAAGTAATATGACAGAGCTGAGAGTTGAGACATTAGAAGTCATATTTTAATTCATCTCTTAAAAAAGGATTTCTGTTTGGTTTACAAAGCATTACTCAAATATAAACAATATACAAGAGGCACACTTAAAACAAAATAATTTAAGAGGCTTAAAAAATAAAGACAGACAATAATAAACTATCTAACACTATGAAAATAAACAGTTCCTTTCTCCTGGGGGAGATGGAGAGAGGGATCTAGGGAACCAAGGCTACCAGAAATGCCACATGAAGACAAGTCAGGAAACAGCAACTAAAAATGTTTAAAACTCACCGGATCTCATTGACCCTGATCTACCTGTGTGCAGGAAACTGAAAGCACATAGGAGCTGGTTCTTTAGGAACCAGTGCCTACCTCAAGTGTGGCAGGCTGAAAATTGAATTTAATCAAATTAAACGGCTGCTGAAACAAAAATGTCAACAGTGTTTCAGAAAGTTCCTACAGAGTACAGAGTTTACACAAAAAAAAGTTTACAATTTCTAGATAGAAGTCAAAATTACTCAAAATATTAAAAAAAAAACAAAACAGAAAAATGTGACTTATAATCAAGGGAAAAACTCAATAGAAGACAACCACAAAATTACCCATTATACCCATTACATGAAACTAAAATTCCTAGTCAGGAATGTTAACGCAGCTACTATTTCTATACTCAATGAGGTGAAGAAATATACTTTCACACTAAGTAAAGAGAAAGAATGATTGAGCAAACAGAGACACTTATACAATGAAACAAAAACAAAAGAAAAGCAAAAGTTTAAAAATGAAAATCTACACCAAAAAATAAAACACTTGAAATAAAAAAAATCACTAGACATACTTAGTAGTAGAATGGATGTGACTGAAGAAAGTTAAGTGAACTTCCAGATGAGTCAACAGAAAACATCCAATATAAAGAAAACAGAGAAACATGATTGAAGAAACATAATTAACAGAACCTCAAAGATAGATGAAATAATTTCAAAATATCTAACATCCATGGAACTTGACTTTCAGAGGGGAAGAAAGAGAATGGAGCAGAAAAAAACACACGTAAGAAATAATAGTTGAAAATTTTCCATATTTAGTGAGGGACTTATATTTATAGATTCAAGAATCTTAGGGAATCCGAATCTTAGGGAATCTTAGGGTAAATCTTAGGGTAAATAATGGTCAGGTGTATTATAGCCCACAGGCTTCAAATCAAAGCTTAAGAGATAAACTTAAAAGAAACAAGATAAGAATAAATAATGTGGTTTACTTGGCCTCTTCCCACATCTTCCTCAAACTAGCAATATAAAAAATTTTTCTCGATATTTAATGTTCAAAGTAAATGAAATTTAATAAGAATAGCTTCACAAATGCTATGAAGCTACCATATACACCCGCTTTTACTCAGGAAATGATTCAGAGGATCCAAATTGAATGGAAGAATATTATTATATGATATTCCTGTGGATTAAGGGGCAAATTCTAGTTTTTCCCATTCTTTAAAACTCAAAATATTGAAGAAGGAAGATATGGGAGCATTGTCTGTATTCAATGTAATTCCTGGCATAGATTCTTAAATTATGAAAGATGGGACTTTAGCAAGTAGTTATTGAAATGCATATGAGGGCAGAAATATGTCTTCAGGATTTGGAAAGACTGAGAGGTTAAGAATACAGCTCTAAGTAATTCAAAAGAAGGATTTTAAACTTTTGCAGTATTGTCATTTTCTGTGAGATAAAAGAGGGGTGATTGGAGGTTATGAAAAAAAGAATATAGAAATATGTTGGGAGACAGATTTTTGTTGTTATTACATTCACTAATATTATTATAAATATTTTAAAAATATTTCCCTCTCATTATCATTCTCCCCTAGTGACAAGCAGCTTAAGTAAGGTGAAGTTGAGTTAAGCCTTAAACAATAAGTTTTCACATATTTTTAAAGAATTTGTGTTTTACTATTACTTGCTATTTCACAACAAATATAGCATCATTGTTATAGTTCTATATTTATTCTAAGTAGTGGTAGAACTTTTTTTGGTAAACCTACAATATAATGCTCAGGCAGAAGTTTAACTTATATTTAATTTCAATATTATAATAATTTAGTACCTTTAATATTTATAAAACGAACTAGTAAATGTTCAGGTCCATATTTAAAATTTTTAATTTTGGGCTTTTTGTTTAAAACATAAAATTGACTTATCTCTCATTTCAGCTTACTAAAATAAAGAAGTCATTAACATTAGAAATGCTGATATTTCAGGTTTTTTTTTTTTTTTTTTGAGACAGAGTCTCGCTCTGTTGCTTAGGCTGGAGTGCAGTGGCACTATCTCAGCTCACTGCAAGCTCTGCCTCCTGGGTTCACGCCATTCTCCTGCCTCAGCCTCCCCAATAGCTGAGACTACAGGCGCCTGCCACCATGCCCGGCTAATTTTTTTTGTTTGTTTTTTTTTTAATAGAGACGGGGTTTCACCGTGTTAGCTAGGATGATCTCTGTCTCCTGACCTCGTGATTCGCCTGCCTCGGGCTCCCAAATTGCTAGGATTACAGGCTTGAGTCACTGTGCCTGGCCGATATTTCAGTTTTATTATCAGTTATCTTTGATTTGAATAATTTAATCGATTTTCAATTATTTAGATTTAACATGAAACTTCAGCTTCATTTTTCTTCTAAAATTATGTAAGTATAATAAATTTTCCTGCACTTCTGTGACATATTATCAATATTTCTTCATTTAACTTTATAAATAGAATAGCTGGTCCAATGGTCAGTTATCATATTGATCAAATTTGTTGTATTTTAGAACTTTTATCCATTAATTGCATAGCCAATTTGCCACCCACATAAAACTTAGATTTTATGCTATTATATTTTATCCATGATTATATTGCCAATGTAATAAAACTGGGTTGAATTTTACTTTTTTGGATATGTACATATAACTTTCAATTAAGTCAAGCCAATATTTAAAATATCAAACAGCATTGCCAGATCTGAACTTTACTCATTGAATTTACCCTAATAAAATATTTAGTGAAATGTGGTAACATTAAAACTGATTTCATGGTGACCAGGAATAAACATACTTTTTTAAAAGAGTATGCAGACACATACACACAAATATAATTTATTATATACATTTAAATAGTATGTATATAATTATATATAAACCTTTTGGAAAATAAAGCATGTTCTACTTAAACCATTTTTCTTAATGTGGGTTGGCATGGCCCAGTTCACAGAGTTTCTTGGACCTGGGTGGCATTGCAATATCCAGTATGATTTAAAGCCTCAAAACAACATTGTGAACTTAGAAATACATGCCTTGAAGGTTCATATTATTAAATACATTTGTATTTAATTTTATTTTACATTTGGGGTAATCAGTTATTCAAATGGAATGTAGTCTAAGCTAATGTTTTTTAAATGCTTCTGAATGTAAAGTCACGAGGATTTCCCAGGAAACAATTTTAAATTTTCAGAATAAAACTTCCCAATTCACTGCTGAACATTACCTTTGGTTCAATTACAAGAACATGTATCAAGCTAAAATCAAGCCCAGGAATGAAAGAGAAGATCAAAATTATTCCAATGTTATATTCTTTTCTGCTCTAGCATGTTATTCTGAAGTTGCAGGTGGCCACTGTAGATTATATACACATTCCAATGGCCTACCTTAAAGGTTAGAGAGGGAGGAAAAAACCATCCAGTAACTTAGGAGCTTGCCTTTTGTTACTTCAGAAGGCCACTGCTGCAATTCAGAGAGGTCCTGAGAGAATGAGAACTTTCTCTTGCAGCATTTTTGCCCAGTATCAAATTCATTTTGAGGAAAAATTGCCACTCTACAGTTGATCAAGGGTCACAGGTGGAAACAGAGACCACAGAGCATCATGATCATTCTGCACAGGTGAAGGTCCAGCTTGAGTGCAAATGGCAATGGTAACAAGACAAAGAGCTTCCCACTGAAATTCCATCAGGGAAGCTATTACAGTGTTTGGCTTTATGGATTCTGTCAAAGAGAAATGACTTCAGCTGCTGCAGACTGTGAGCTGTAACCCCTGCCAAGTTCTGTATAGAGGCCAGTAGAACAGCTTGTTGAAATTTCAATGGAGGCTGACTCAGGGGAAAAAAAATAGTAGTACCATGTAATGTTCATCTAAGCTGCATCATGACTTTCAGAGGATCCAATATAGTCTGTATTTATTTCCCAGTGTAAAACCAATCTGAGAAATACCCAACTGTATAGTTCTCCCAGGCATATGGCTTGATATAGTTTCACGATCTTATAAAACCTGCCTAGTAAGTAAATATTTAAATTTAAAAAGAAATGGTTTTAACTGGGATAGGTTGGGTGGATTTTACCCCCATTTAATTAGCAGTTATTCTTTCAGAGAAAATAGAAAGTAGTCGCTTAGGCTTTTTGTGTGAAATTCGGGGAAAAAAGTTCCTTGTTAATTTGAAATAGATACAAGAGCACTGCAAGTTGTATCAGAATTGAACATAAAGGGATTAATATTTAAGCATTCCTTAAATAAATCAATAGAGTAACAGCTGAGTATAAATTTACAAGGAAGAAGTAAGCCATCACACATATAAGTAATTTATCATCTCAAACACAAGATGTTGACTGTTTAAAATGGGCATTTATCCAAATATCCATTTTTGAAATATTATTCTTGAAACTCTTTTTAGGCCATTAGAGAAGAGGCAGTTTAAATTTTGTTAAGATTATCAGAGAATACATGACTATGTAGCTCAATGAATTAAATAAATTAAATAAAATGTATTTTCTGAAACTTACTGTCTTTGTCCTTGATTTTATCTTCAATTTGCAAACCTTTACGAAGTGAACACAATTAAATTTCATGTTGTACTATCGAAAAGTAATATAACTCTATTCCATTTTACCAAGAAGCCCAAATACTCTTATTTTACAGGCTTGTATTATATTAGTCAATATAATCAAAAGTAAGAAAATAAATTATACATTTTCTTTAAAAAGTCCTATTAATAGCTCACCATCTTCTCAAGAAAGTTTTGAGGTCAGTTAAAAAAAAGTATAAAAATCCAGCTATCTTTTACTACTGCTATGGAGCTCTTTAAATAAAAGTAGCAAATATAAATTTAATTAACACTGTATGATTTAAAGCACTCTATAAGGAAAGCTGTTCACCAAAGCTAAACTTCTTTCTTTATATTTGAAACTACAGACAAAGATATTAACATGTTTCTAGGAGATAAAGAAATAGATCTTTTTGTTGAATATATCAATTCATGTGTCTTTTCACATAATAAGAGAAAATATAAAAAGAAAAAATCTTCATTATCTATATTTCAGTTATATTTTATTGATATTTGTAATCAATTGAGGCTTATGCTATAAAAATTCAGGGTGTAGCTTTACATTCCATCAGACTGAAATGGAACAGGTATTATAGAAAGCTAGGACAGATATGAGTTCACTGGCTTTCAATGCACTTTAAGAGAATAATGTACCAAGAATAATAACTGCTGGGTACTTGACATAGGAATTAAAAATACAAAGCAAGCACAGTAAACTGCATCAATCTGACCTTAAATACAATGAAACTTGAATGTTCCTTCAATGTGTCAACACCTGTTTTTTGCATCGGTAGAATTAAATGCAGATTTGGTAACATTATAAAAGGCAAGCCAACAACTTTAAAATGACAACAGTAATCAAATGATTCTGATGTCATTCTAGCTAGAAATGTTTCCCCAAATGGCTCAAAATAGTTGATAATTCAATTCATTCTATAGTTCCAAGTTGCAGTTATGTTAGTTCATCCTAATTTAGTAAATTAAACGTGATAATTTTGTTTTAGGGGTTAGTTGTTTTCATTTTTAGCCTCATCATTTTTTTGTAACCAAAATATCTTTCACCATATCTAAAACATCTCTACCACATGTTCATATCTGCAGTATTCCTTTTGTTTATTTTTATCACATCTGATAATAATCAAAACAATGACGGTACAAATATCCCTCTTTGCATCGTGTATACCTACTACAGGTTCCAGCTCCAAAATCATCAATGGTCTCACTTTTCCAACAGCACGAAGAAGATCGTAAACTCACAGGAACATTGCCAAAAGTTTTGGTTTAGTGCTTTTATAAAACTTACTGTCTCTCAATTGGTTCCTTCTGAATGATGCCTTTTAACCAGTCGAATGGTGCCTTATCCAAGCCCACCCGTGGACCAATCAGCACGCATTCTCCCATCCAAAGCCCACCAAAACCCTGGACTCAGCCTCACAGACTCAGCCTCACAGACTCAAGCATATCTTAGAGACTATCAAGAATACATACTACTATTCCCTTGGGTGGTGGTGTTTACTAGATAAAAATGACATTTTAAAAACTGTAATATACATTTTAATAATGAACTACCTTGTTCATTCTAGCTGTAAATCAGTGCACAGTTTAGTTATGGAGCAGGGAGAGATGGGGAATCACTTTTTTGATTTCATAACATTCTTGCCAATTGTTCTGAATCCATGACCTATGAACTAAAAACTCATATGCAAGAAACTTTCGATCAAAATATTTGTTGTGCATTTGTTGATTCTTTATGAATTCATGTCTTTAATATGACTAATCCTGTAATTATTTGAGCCCTGCCTAATTCATTTCATTGTTTCCCAATGTTAGACCTTTCGTGTGCCACTGAGGCCGATGAGGCCACTGAGTAGTGAACATCCCTTCCACATATTCATATCTGCAAATATTCCTTTTGCTTATTTTTATCACATCTGATAATAATCAGAACAATGATAGTACAAATATCCCTTCTGCATCTTATATACCTACTACAGAAAGAAAATGCTGTCAGTTCTGTTAATATGGTTCTTTGAAAACATATTTTTTCAAGGCAATTAATATATTACTGAATGCTTTGAGAATAATTCAATGTGTTTGTTTATGTATAATTTAATCCATGTAAAATAATACATTAATTCAGCTGCACCTGGATAAACTGAGAGACATTAGAATAGACAAAACACACACTCCAACATACATCAGAGACATCCACCAGTGACATCAACTCACTAGATGTGTTTTGAGTCAGATTCATCCAGATGTGCTGTTTCAATTTTCTGTCCAACTTCAGATAATCCTTCTTTCACTACTTTATCATAACTCACAAAGAACAAGCTTTCAGATGCCTACTTTTAAAGGCGAACTTCAGTTTATATTCACTGTAAGGAACACACTCATTCAATGTGTATTTCATAATAATATGTAGAGAACAATCTGACATTAAACTGTGTATACGTGGATTAATAACCATATCAAAAGTCTGGAAAGATATTCATATGTTAACATGATTACTGCCAGTTGGATGAAATTGTAGAGATATGAGTAGATGGAGAAGGAAGTTAGAATTGTAACAACACAATCTTTGAATAAAATGAAAGCATTATAAGTGCTTAAAACTTTATTTTACCCATTTTATATATTTTCCAAATTATTTAAAAAGTGAAATATAAAAAGGTACATTAAGGACAACTGCAATTAGCCTTTTACTTAAGAAAGAATTGGCTCTGTAACCTTCCTGTAATTAGATATGTTTTTCAGGTCTCTCTGGGTCAGAAATGAATCTATAGCTTTGTGTGACGGTTGATCATAGTAATCTTTCACCTTTTTTTGTATCAAGGGGAAATAAAAAATAAATTAAGTAGTATTAGGGCTATGTGGCCAAATCTATGCCTCCAGCTTACCTGATAGAACCAATGATGAACATTTGAATCAGAGTCAGGATGTAAAATTCCTCATTCTTTAGTATTTGTACTGAGACACAACTATGACTGCTGATAGAAAATTACTATTCAAGGGAAACAATGAATATGTAAAGTCAGGATAAGGGACAATATTGGGCAATATACAAGGCTAATGAAGATAGAAAAAAAAATAAGAGAAACCACATAGACACTAAATGTTGGAGTCACTCAGTTCCCACCTTCCAGTTCTAATCTCTGATACCTCTACTTCCAGTTCATGAGATGAGTTTTCATATATATCAAATCTCTTTCTGTTTTTGAAAAAGATTTCAGTATGTTTCCATTTATATCAGTGAACATACTCAACTAGAATATTATTTAATATATTTTTCTAATTTTATAAATTAGTTAATAAATCACAATACCATTTCAACTAAATCTGAACACGAAAATTACACAAATTCTGGACACACAGTAAACAAGTTTAGTTCTTTTCAGGTTAATGATTGAGCGCATTGTTTTATATTTTAAAAGTTCCCCCACTGAAAAAGTGTCTGGAGGTTAAAAGAAATATATTGAGTTTATTATTTGAACGTGTAACTAAGATAATGCTTAAAAATAAGCTTATAATATTGTCTTAATTAGCTCCTGCTGCTATAACAAAGTAACCATAGACTGGGTGGCTTATGAACGACAGAAATTTATTTCTTACATTCTGGAGGCTGGAAGTTGGAGATCAGGGCACCAGCGTGCTCATGATCTAGTAAGGACCTTCTTCCAAGATGCCAACTGGTACATTTTTGTTGTGTCCTCACAAGGCCAAAAAAAAAAAAAAGCAAAAAAAAAAAAGAGTCATGCAAGAAGCTGCCTTTCTGTTAGTTCCTAAGCAGAGAGCTAAAAAAAAAAAAAAGCAAAAAAAAAAAAGAGCTAGAGAGAACTCGGGGCCCTGTTGTACAAGAGCACTAATCCCATTCATGAGAGCTCCACACTCATGACCTAATTACCTCCCAAATGCCCTACCTCCTAATACCATCACAGCAGGGGTTAGGATCTCAGCCAATGAATGTGGCAGAAACCTATCTAGTCCATTGTAGGTTTATTCTTGACTTTACAAAAACTCAGCCATTTTGTTCATTTAATAGTTGACTAATGGTAGTGACAGGAGACAGACAAATTCCTAGGCAGACAGGAACAGGTCCAGAAACTTGACCTTCAGGCCAAAGACCAAAGCCTGAAAGCCAAGCTGCCAGTTTCAAATAAAGCCCATGACCAGAGTGAGGACTTTCATCCTTGTCTTAGTTACTCTCTCACTGTTGGTTCCTTCTTAACGATGCCTTTTAACCAGTCAAATGGTACCTTATCCAAGCCCACCCATGTACCAATCAGCACGCATCCTCCCATCCAAAGCCGATCAAAATCCTGGACTCAGCCTCACAGACGGCAACCCACTTTTGGGCCCCCTCTCGCTGCTGAGAGCTTTCTTTGTGTCACTCAATAAAATTCTACTTTGCCTTACTCACTCTCTCGCGTCCACGTACCTTATTCCTCTTGGTTGCAGGACAAGAACCTGGAACTTGTCAAACTTCAGGAGTAAAAGAGCTGTAATGCTCTCACTCACTGAGCTGCAGGCGGTGGGAGTAAAACAGCTGTAACACTCTTTTCCACTTACCAAGCTACAGGCGTGAAGATACCACTGGGCACCAGTCCCTCCCACTTGCCAAACAACGGAAACAAAAAAGTCTCAACACTAACGTTCTATGCTTAGCAGACTAAGGATACTTTGTGGAAAACAGATCACATCAAAATGAAGACATTTTATTGAATTTAGCATTTAGATTTTAAAGAAAATCTAAGACTGTAATCTACCTTGCAATTCCTTTAATTATTGACTCTATCATGAATAATATGACTTAATTTGTGTGTGCATTTTTAACTTCCTCTGAATTTCTTCTTAGCAAAGAATTTTAGTGCAAAATGCATACTAAATGCCAACTGTTGTGTGAAACAGCAAAGACAACCAACAACATAAAGTACTTCCATATTCATAATTAATGATAAATGAGACTAAAGCATTCCAGGCAAATTGTGAAGACACTGCTGCTTGTGAAAGCCTTATCCCTTTAATGTTCCTCTCTTTTTCTGTCTCCATCTTTTGCGTATGTGAAGAAAGAATCTAAAAGAATCTGGTAGAAGGAAAATTTGCACGAATATTCTAGTCGACTTCTCATCTTTCTTTGAGAATATTTGTATTTAAACCTTTTCATCTAGATTTGAGTAAAGAACAATGCTGCATTGCTAAGTGGGAAGGGCATGAGTAGTTAGGTGCCATTTCAAGTCAAGAAAGATATTGTCCACTGTCATTTACAAAGTTAAGCCAACTTCAGTCCTCCACCCACAGCCACATTAATCCCTCTTTTTCTTTTTGTGTACTTATCCTCTGGTTTCTAAATATTTTGCTACTAATTGTCTCTATTCTTCTCTCTAGATTACCCTTAACTACTAAACTGCTGTGCCTGCAAGCGCAATGAGCAGGAAGTACCTGAGGTTGGGACTTTGCAAACCACAAATTTGCTCAGCTATTTCTCATTTTCTGTCCTATTTCCTTCACCTCCTTATCAGTTTTGCCTCCAGCAGTTTCTTAAGAAGTCCTTTAAAGGCAAATTCTTATTTGGGACATGCTTGTGGAGAACTTAACCTAAGAGGCTTCTTCATTTCACAAGCAAGCATGGGCATATGCATGCATGCATGCACACACACAACAATACAATGTGATACAGTTTGAATATGTGCCCCTGCCAAATCTCATGTTGCATTGTAATTTCTAATGTTGGAGGTGGGGCCTGGAGGGAGGTGTTTGGGTCAGGAGGGCAGATTTCCCATGGCTTGGTGCTGTCCTCGTGATAGTGAGTTCTTTCAAGATCCGGTTGTTTAAAAGTGTGTGGCATCTTCCCCTCCCTTGATTCCACTCTCGATGTTTGAGATGCCAGCTCCCCCTTCACCTTTTGCCATGATTGTAAGTAGCCAAAGGACTCACCGGAAGCTAAGTAGATGCTGGAGCTTTGCTACCTGTGTAGCCTTTTTTGCAATTAAACCATTTTTTTTTGGTATAAATTACCTAGCTTTAGGTATTTCTTCATAGCAATGCATAGCAGAGTCTAATACACAATTCTAAGAGTAAATGTACAGCAATATACTTATGACAAAACCATATTCTGAACATTTTTGATTTATTTATTTTAGCAATCATTCTTTCCGGGTGAAGCAATATTTCCAAGGCACTTTTGCCAGTATTATTTCATTTGATTTAAGAAAAAGGAAAGAAAATATGTTAATTTAAAGATCAGAAACCTCAGGTATTAGCTAGTCGTAGGACTAGTTCATTTGACTCTACATTTTACAGCCTGAGACTAGGCATTATTAATTGAAAATTCAGTAAGTATAGTTATAATTGGTAAGTAGAAAAGTGAATGTAAGTGTCTTACCTTATTGACAATGGAGCTAGTGCAAAATTTAGTAGATGATAAGCACTATATAGATGGAATAATTAGAAGAGAGAGTCAGATTTTGTTTGTTTACTTTTTTGGTTTGGTTTGTTATTTGTAAGACACCTTTTTAATTATATGTGGTTATGCATCAAATTCTGTCCCCTCAGAATTCATATGCTGAAGACCTAACCCCCAATACAACTGTATTTGGAGACAGGACTAGTAAACAGATAATTACTTAGTTGGTGCAAACATAACTGTGGTTTTGTCATTACCTTTAATGGCCAAAACCACAATTATTTTGCACCAACCTAATACGTTTAAGTGGTATCATAAGGGTGAAATTCTAAATTAATATAACTGATACCACTCTAAGATGATTAAGAAAAACTAGGGCTGCTCTCACACAGAGGAAAGGCCACATAAGAACACAGCAAGCAGGCAGCCATATGCAAGCCAAGGAAAGAGGTCCTAAGATAAACCTAACCTGAAGACACTTGTGATTTTGTATACTCAGCATCCAGAACTGTGATAAAATAAATGTCTGTTGTATAACCCACCTGATCTGTGGTATTTTGTTATAACAGGTTTAGCAGACTAGTATGCAGTTAACATTAAACAAACAAACAAACAAACAAAAACTAGCACTGAAGCACCTTAAAAAGATTTGGTTCATACAATTTGGAACACTGCTAATTATTAAAGCTTACTGATTAATGTAATCAGTTGAATAACAGGGAAGAGTTTATATAAGATGATTTCAGAGGTCTAGCGTGAGATCTAGGAATCTGTATGTTATTTACACAGCCAACATGAATTAGCATCAGGAAGCACTATATTAGCCTCCCTTTGCCACAGCCCTAGTCCTCTATTTCTTTCTTGCTTTCTGGACAAAGTGCGAGCTTCTATTACTAAGTCATCACTTCCATTCTTTCCCTTTTAAACTTTATGGAAATTTATGCTTTAGACCAAGGCAGTTCAATAGAAATATTAAACAAGAAACAGTTATAATTTAGCACACTGTAGTGGCCATATTTAAAAGAAGCACAAATAAACATGCAAAATTAATTTTATAATATATTTTAAGTAGTAAATATAAGATTTTTCATTTAATTTATTTACCTATTTCTTTTAAATTGACAAATAATTATGCATATTTATGGGGTACAATGTGATGTTTGGACCTATGTATACACTGTAGAAAGATTCCCTTAAGCTAACTAACATATCTGTCACCCCATCAAATTATTGTTATGTGGTGAGAAAGTTAAAAATACATTCTTTTTGCAATTTTGAAATATACAAACCATGATTATTAATTGTGGTCACCATGCAGTGCAATAGATTAGTAGAACTTATTCCTCCAGTATAACTGAAACTTTGCACCCTTTGATCAACATATCCCCTTTCCTGGTTTCTTCCCCTGCCCCACCCCAACCTCTGGTAACCATCTTTCTACTCTTTGTTTTTATGAGGTTGACTTTTTTTTAGATTCTACATATAAGTAAAATCATATGGTGTTTGTTTTTCTGTGCCTGGCATATTTCATTTCATTTCATGTCTTCCAGTTTTATCTATATTGTCGTGAATGACAGAATTTTCTTACATTTTAAGACTATATAGAATGTTATTGTGTGTATGTACATATATATAAAACACCATTTTTTTTCATCCATTTATGTATTGCTGGACATGAATAAATGAAAGAAATGAAGGACACTCAGGTGGGGTCCATGTCTTGGTGTTGTGAATAATGCTAAAATAAAATAAACATGAGAGTGCATATGTGTATATATATATATAGAGAGAAAGGGTCTCTCTCACTCTTTTGCCTAGGCTGGAGAGCAGTGGCATGATCACAGTTCACAGCAACCTCAAACTCCTGGGCTCAAATGATCCTCCTACAACAGCTTCTCAAGCATCTGGGACTCCAGTCACACACTGCCACACCCGGCTAGAGAGTGCAGATTTCTCTTCAACATACTGACTTCAGTTCATTTGAATATATATCCACAAGTGGGATGGCTGAATCATATAGTAATTCTATTTCTAGTTTTTTGAAGAACTTCCATGCTATTTTCCAAAATAAATGTACTAATTTTCATTCCCACCAACAGTATACAAAAGTTATCTTTCTCCACATCCTCACCAATGTGTCACTGTTCCTTTTTTATCATAGCCACTCTACCCGGTATGATTTCATTTTGTTTTTAATTTACATTTGCTTTATGATTAGAAGTGTTGAGGACTTTTCAAATATCCGTTGGCTATTCATATCTCCTCTTTTGAGAAATGTCTGCTCAGATCCTTTATCCACTTTTAACAGGGTTATTTGTTTTCTTTCTATTGAAATTTCTTATACATTTTGGATATTAGCTCATTAACAGAATCATGGTTTGTCAATATTTTCTCCCTATCTGTAGGTTGTCTCTTCAGTCTTTCCTTTTCTGTGCAGAAGCTTTTTGATTTGATGCACTCTTATTTGTTTATTTTTGCTTTTGTTGCCTGTACTTTTGGAGTTCTAGTCAATAAATCATTGACTACTTTATAGTTTCAAGTATTACATTTAAGTGCTGTCTTAGTCCATTTGTGTTGCTATAAAGGAATATCTGAAACTGGGTAATTTATAAACAAAAGATGTTTATTTGGCTCATAGTTCTGCAGGCTGTACAAGAAGAATGACACCAGCATCTGCTTCTGGTGAGAATGTCAGGCTGCTTCCACTTGGCAGAAGGCAAAGGGGAGGCAAAGTGTGCAGAGTTCTTATGGTAAAAGAGCTGGCAAGAGAGAAAGGGCAGAACTGCCAGGCTTTTTTTTTTTTTTTTTTTTTTTTTTTTAACAACCAACTCTCACAGTAGCTAAAAGTTCAAGAACACATTCATTATCATGGGAACTGCACCAAGTCATTAATGAGGAATCCAGCTCCATGACCCAAATACTTTCCATTAGGTCCCACCTCCAAAATTGGGATCAAATTTCTTTTTTCTTTTCTTTTTTTTTTATGATGGAGTCTCGCTCTGTCGCCCAGGCTGCAGTGCAGTGGCGCGATCTTGGCTCACTGCAAGCTCCGCCTCCTGGGTTCACACCATTCTCCTGCCTCAGCCTCCCCAGAAGCTGGGACTACAGGCGCCCGCCACCATGTCTGGCTAATTTTTTTTTTGTATTTTTAGTAGAGACCGGGTTTCACCTTGTTCGCCAAGATGGTCTCAATCTCCTGACCTCGTGATCCACCCGTCTCGGCCTCCCAAAGTGCGGGGATTACAGGCGTGAGCCACCGCACCCGGCCGAAATTTCTTTTTTAAAATAATTTGTGTTAGTGAAGGCAACATGCTCTTTTAAAAAAATAAAATTTACCATCTTTGCGATTTTTAAGTGTACAGTTCAGTGGTAATAAATAGGTCAAATTTCAGTGTGAGGTTTAAGGAGGATAAACATTCAAATTATCATACGTATTTTATACATTTTTATTTAATTTTTTTCTATGGCATAAGATAAAGGTCCAGGCTGAGCAAGGTGGCTCACGCCTGTAATCCCAGCACTTTGAGAGGCCAAGGTTGACAGATCCAATGAGGTTAGGAGTTCAAGAGCAGCCTGACCAACATGGCAAAACCCTGTCTCCACTAAACACACACACACACACATATTAGGTGAACTTGGTCGTGGGTGCCTGTAATCCCAGCTACTCAGGTGGCTGAGATAGGAAAAATCGCTTGAATCTGGGAGGTGAAGGTTGCAACAAGCCAAGATCACACCACTGCACTGCAGTGTGGGTAACAAAGTGAGACTTTGTCTCAAAAAAAAAAAAAAAAAAGATAAAGGTCCAATTATTTTTAATGTGCATATCCAGTTTTCCCAACATCACTTATTGAAGAGATTGTCATTTTGCCAGTGAGTGCTTCTAACACCTTTGTTGAAAATCAATTGATAGAAGATACATGGGTTTATTTCTGGGCTTTCTATTGCATGTCATTGGTTGATGTGTCTCTTGTTAATGCCAGTACCATGCTGTTTCTATTACATTAGCTTTATAATATATTTTGACATCAGGGAATGTGATACCTCCAGCTTTCTTCTTTTTGCTCAAGATTGCTTTTGCTACTTAGGGTCTTTTTTGGTTCCATACAAACTGTAGGATTGTTTTTTCTATTTCTGTGTAAAATCACATTGGATTTTCTTAGGGATCACAGTTAATCTGCAGATTATTTTCACTTATATGAGCATTCAGCAATATTAATTATTTAATTAATTATTCAGGTCTCCGTCCTTCACATCAGCTTCTTCATGTGGCATTTAAACTGGTTTCTCTCAGGGCAAGCAACTCAAGAAAATTCAGGAGTGCCAAAGACAGAATCCACAGTCTTTTGATAATCTACTCTTAAGAGTGACACTCATCATTTCTGCCTTATTTTATTTGTAAGACAGTGGTATAGAATCCAGGGCTCTCAAGGGCATGAATACTAGGAGGCAATGATCATAGGCTGTGTTAGAAGCTACCTACCATAGTCATCCCTCTAACTCCTTCCACACGTTAAGGACATGTTCCTTGTGTTCCTTGACATGTGTTCCTTGGCACGTTACTTCCACAAAGAAACTATACACTCATCTACTTCAGGTCCTCCAAAACTTCTTCTCATTACACCATCATCTCAAAGCTCAGAATCTTTCCATCCATCATATCCAAGTATGAATAATTTGCCTCTATTGTAGTTCCTGAATTATAACATGCTAAGTATAGATCCTTTTAATCTGTACTTGTAAAACTAAGAAGGACATTTCCTGCCTCTAGACATCAAAAATATGATGGTAAGACAGGCTGGCTTCCTGCATGTAGCATTATGGGGTCCAAAGACCTCCCATTATTCCACACTGACTGCTATTCCTCAGCCCAAACTGGGAATGTTTCTGAATATATAGCACTTTTAAGCACTAAGTTTCTAGAACATTAGCTTGGGATTCCACCCATTATACAAAATCCTGCTTTCCCGCCCTCCAAATCTCTTCAAGGTAAACCTTTATCAAGTTTCATGCTTTGAGAAGATCCTGAGGCATAAGATTCCACATGTAATCATTTTGAGGTATTTGGAAAAAAGTACAGTTGCACTTACACACTTAGCTTGCTTGCTTTCTCTTTCTTTCTTTCTTTTTCTTCTTTCTCTTTCGTCTTTCTTTCTTCTTTCTTCCTTCCTTCCTTCCTTCCTTCTTTCTTTCTTTCTTTCTTCTTTCCTTCTTTCCTTCTTTCTTTTTCTTTCTCTCATCTTTCTTTTTTTTTTTTTTTGAGACAAGATCTCTTTCAGACTAGAAAGCTGTGGTACAATCACAGCTCACAGCAGTCTCAACTTCTGGGCTCAAGAGATCCTTCCATCTTAGCCTCCCCAGTAGCTAGGGCTACAGGTGTGCATCACAATGTTTGGCTAATTTAAAACAAAAAAGAATTTGTAGAGACAGTGTCTTGTTTTGTTGCCCAGGCTGGTCTGGTACTCCTGGCCTCAAGTGATCCTCCTGCCTTGGCCTCCCAAAGTGCTGAGATTACAGACATAAGCCACCACACCTGGATACAGATCTCTTTTTAAACCACATTCTCCTGGCAGTATTCTGGATTTGATCTTTGTTCTAAAGCCATTACTTAATTTTAGCATAATTCGTTCTCTGAGGAGGATAGAATTCTCAAAACCATAAAGTTCTGGCTCCTTTTTGTTTAAGTTCCTTTCTTCATTTTATCTCTTTCCACACAGATGTATCTTTACTTCAAGACATTTGTTTTATCTTGAGTACATACTATGAAGCATAAAAGATATAAGAAATCCTGAAATAAGCAGTTAGGTAAATCAAAGGTTTCTAAAAATGTGGCCAGTAACATCAACTTTGGGCTTTATTAGTCATGCTCCTTTACTTGGAGCTAGTGATTTATCTTCTTACCACTTCCTTCTCTCCCTTCCCCTGTCAGAGTAAATCAACCCTTTCCAATTTATAAGGCATAGTGAAATTCAAGGGTAAATATCGTAAAACAGATAGTCAAGAATGCTGTTAGTTTAGGCAAAATTATTTATTTCAACTTTTAACAACCGTTGGACTCATAAAGCACAAAATCAAATACAGATTTGTAGAACTGTTGAGCTATTAATATTGAGTGGTTTTGCCTGAAGACCAGCAGGAAAGGTAGTGTTAGGGTAGCCATGTTGGATTCAGGGCAGCTAGCCAGTCAGCTGTCCAGGACACAATCTATACATCACTTGGGTAATTTACATATAGTATGCCAGTAAATTTAAGTTTTCATAAATTCTGCTTACAGGAAAATTAAATAATGCTCCTTCAACCAAATAGACTATGCCTTATAGTGTAAATTAAACCAACATTTTCTTCAAGCGAAAGCCTATTTCTGCTAAGTAATTTTTCAACTTGTACATTCAATAACAAGGTACACTGTGTACCAGCCAGTCTATAGTGAACTGAACTCAGCAGAATGTGTGAAGCTGATTACCAAGGATAATTTACTAATATTTTCTGGGTTTCCAGCATTTTGACATGCCTACCTAGAAGCTGTGTGGTCTGTATTATTGCAATATAAAAATGAAAAGAGAATAAGAACTAAGAAAGAGTGATAAACATCTTAAATTGCCATAAATCAGCCCTAGAGTGTATTGTTTTAAAATGACTGTTCATTTATTTCCACATAGATATTATCTTCTGTATGAATGCATCTAACACTTTCTAGTTACCAGTAAAAGAAAATAGAGAAATTAAAAATAACAGAAAATCAGTTACTTTCACTATATGTGATTATTATCTTGTCCTCAACAAGAAATAAAATAATTTTTAATAAAAAATCAGTTTTATTTCTAGACACTGAGTTCTCTAAGTTTTAAATTGGAAAATATAAATACACAGAGCTCTAAATTTTGTACTCTATGTCTTATTTTAAATTGCATTATTTCCTGGAAACCGTTATCCTTTGCTCTTATTTTTTCTGGTGCTATGTCGCTAGCTCGTTAGCAACATTTAATTTAAGAATTCAGAATAATACTTTAAATTTGTTTAAATCAGTTATATCTAGCACTTCATTTTATTTTGCAGGAAAGGAAGCTCTTTTAAAAGGAGATGACATATGTGAGGCAAGTTCATGCAGGACAATCATAATTGGTCTTGTTTAAGACCATATATCACAAATGAATTTATAGACCTGTTGGGCAGAATGAAGCAAGGAGGAGCTGGTTTTATTGGGGACATGGGGACATTTTTGGAATAAGATCAAGCTCTCCTTAAACTAGATACAGCACTAACATGAAGGTTCTTGAACTCGTGAATAGTATTGAATTTGTTCTTCCAGGAACACTTCCAATTCATCATGTTTCTGATCTGGGGCTGAGTGACTAGCATATTAATCCAGATGAAAGAATCATTCCTACATGGAGCAGGAGAGCTGGTGGCAGAAAGGGATACTTACGTTTGCAGTATTTAAAAACTGTGAAAAGTAGAGGATACTCAGATGTGCACAGGAGAGACAATATATTATTTTTCACTGGGATTTTGAAAAAGAAATTTGGATAGCACCGTTACTAGCCAATCCTTGCAGCTAAGTAATCTTGAGATCTGGTTGCAGTTAAAAAAAACTACAGAGATAAAAGCATGGCAGTACAGAAGCATAAACATTGCTCACCTGATTGTTTGGTTATTATTTTTTTAATCTTCTAGAGTTCTGTTTGGAAGGAACCTTGGGTGATATACTGGATAAGCACATATTCAATTTAGGATTGCATTACTAAGAAAATAGGATGAATGGAAAAATAACAAGAAGTTCAAATATAGAAAATGTGCACTAAAGAAGAGAGTGTCCATTCAGAAATGTCTAATATTCAGAAGTAACAAGCCTAAAATGTTCAAAATATGCAGAAAACAGAACACTTAAATGCCACATTCAAAAAGAGAAAAAAGGTTTACATAATAGCTTCTTGTGTCAAGGTACTGCAACTTAGTATAAAAATTAACCTTTTAAAATTGTTCTTAAAATATGTTCTTGTTACTTAAGTAATAACAGTTCAGTTTTAGAGAATTAAAAATTAATCTCATGATAGAAGAGTTTTCTCAGTTAAATTTTAATTTCACAGGTTGTGGAGTTTAGACAGTCGCCATGCTTCAGGAGACAGCCTATCAAAACCAAAACTATTAGCCCTTACTCAGTTCAGGTTGTATAAACTTTTGGGACATCTCCCAACACAGCTCTATTAAATTATCTATTAGTTTCCTGTCGGCAGTGGAAACTTAAACGCTTGAGAAAACTGAGAAAATCAGAGATCTTAATTCTCAGTTTAACAGACTTACAACTCTACTGCCATCTCAGAGAAACAGCAAGGAAGCAAAGTCTCTGTTTTGATGGGTTAATGTCTTCTGAAAGATATCAAAATCCCATTCCACAGTCTTTTTTAACTATGAAGAGTTAGATTAGATCCATTCACAGTAGATCAGAATCCACAGGCCATAAATGAATGTAAATATTCCTTTGAGATTGATTGCATACTTGGACAGCATGACAGGAAAAAATACATCACTTGAGTAATTAACAATGATTTAGTATTAAAAAGTATTAAACATACTAATAAAGCTTCTAAAAACCATGCCACCACATATAATACTCTTTCTAAAAATAAAATAAAAATTTAAAGGTCCTCTCTGAAGATCGGCTAACAATAAAATAAGTGAAGAAATTAATTTAAAAAACACTAGAATTCAATGAAAGTTACTCAATAGCAAAATCATGAAGTAACACATTGATCACTTTTGATAAGATTTCACTTTTGGTAATGTTGGATTATGTTCTTTTTGAAAACCCCACTCAACTGAGGACAATAGGCTTAAGTGAATAAAATGTGTCTCTTTGTGTGTGTGTACTTTTTAAAAGGTGTTGGAAAGGATACCAAGGCAGAGAGAATTGGCAGGGCTCAGATTTAGAAGTGAAGGTATAACAATGGTAAGGAACTGAGAAATCATTGCATTTTTCACTCATACGTAGTACTACAGTATGAAATACATAGTACTATGTATTTAAAAATTTGTTTCATAGAAATTCAGTTGGCTTTTATCAATTTCAAAGAACTAAGAAAATTAAAACAACAACAACAACAACAAAAAACTGAAGTTCACAGGATTTAAGAAAAGGAAGAAATTGGTAAGAATACATGATTTTAGTTAGAACTAGTAGGGGTAAAGCCTACTAGTAAGGTGAACTAGCTTAAAAGACTCAATCATTTATCGGTTTAAAGCAAGCTCGCCCAACCTGCAGCCTGAGGGCCACATGTGGCTCAGGATGCCTTTGAATGTGGCCCAACACAAATTTGTAAACTTTCTTAAAGCACTTATGAGATTTTTTTTTGCAACTTTTTTTTAAGCTCATAAACTGTCATTAGTCTTAGTGTATTTTATATGTGACCCAAGACAATTCTTCTTCCAATGTGGCCCAGGAAAGCCAAAAGACTAAACACCCCTGAAGTGAACCAGCTGGAGCCCAGCTTCCTGCCCAAAACAATCTCCTTTTTGAAGGGAGATAGCATTATTCAGAGTCTTAAAATATCTTTATAATGTGTCAGATTGTATATCTGGTACTGCCTTAAAAATAAGTAGAATTGTGTAATGACAAGGTATGATTGAAAAAGAAACAACAATAACCAAACAAATACCACAACAATAGAAGACATACATGTAAGAGCAGATAATACAGGTATTAAACATAAATATTTGGCAGGCTCCGGGGTTCACTTCTGTAATCCCGGCACTTCGGAAGCCTGAGGTGGGCAGATCACGAGGTCAGGAGATGGAGACCACCCTGGCTAAAATGGTGAAACTCCCTCTCTACTAAAAATACAAAAAATTAGCTGGGTGTGGTGGCACGCACCTGTAGTCGCAGTCGTAGCTATTCGGGAGGCTGACACAGGAGAATCGCTTGAACCCAGAAGATGGAGGTTGCAGTGAGCTGAGATCATGCCGCTGCACCCCAGCCTGGACAACAGAGTGAGACTCCGTCTCAAAAAAAAAACTATGTGTGTGTGTATATATATATATGTATATATAAGTTATTATATTTCTAATTGATAAGGTCAAAAAATTAAGTGTTAGGGGAGTATTTTGGAAAGATGACAATTAGAGTGAAGAATCAGATAAATTTTGGAACTGAAAAACATAATAAGCAAATGAAGAAAAAATAAAAACTGGAACAAGAGATTAAACATAATGGAAGAGATGATTAGCGACCTGGAAGATAGACTAGAAGAAATATCCACAATGAAGCCTGCATGTTCAAAACTGGTGGATACAACAGTTAAATTAAACGTATCTGTAACTGCATTACCATCGTGAAAGCTAAATGATAGTGAGGCAGTCTCTCAACTTTTTGAAACAAAAACAGTAGCTGAAAATATTTTAAAGTACACTAAAGATAATCGAGAATCAAGAATAACTATAAATCTGAAGCAAATAAAGAAAAAATCACACCTTGGCATATCAAATTAAAAGCACACAAAAACAAAGAGAAAATGAAGTGTTAATATTAGCCAAATAGAAAACATATTTTGGCTTCACAGGAGCAATGGTCTACCTAGGGCCTGTAATAAGAACCATGTCTGATCTGATCTCTCAGCAGAAACAATGGAAGCTGGGAAGACCATATAATGAAAATTTTTCAATGCCGAATGAAAATAACCACTAACAGAATGCAATTTATTGAGAAAATACACTTAAAAAGACAAGGAGATAAAATAAATAAAAGGCATTTTCACACAGATAAGAGCAATAACTTTTTCTTCAATAGATCTGTGCTAAAGGAAATTTCAAAGCACTTTTTATTTTTTAATCAGAAGGAAAATAATCCAGATAGAATTTCAGATGTGAGATAAAGAGATGTAGAGCAAGAGGAAATACAAATGTGTGGGTATATCTAAATAAAAATTGATTGTATTAGTGACATCAAAAACATGTAATAATTGAAACAATAACATGTTTTGGATTATAACACATAGAAAATATGTGTTAGAAGAAGTACCTAAATTGAGGGGTTATTTAAAAAATAGAGAAGAGACAAAAGTGCTAATTATATTTTAATATATAAAGCAAATAAATAGTATCAATTGAATAGTCACTAAACAAAACACTATGAGGGATAGATGAAATAAAAAATAATGAAATCAAAAAAGGTAAGAAATAAAAGAAAACTACATGGGACATAAAGAAATAACAAAAATAATATACTGAAATGGTAGATTTGAATATAAATATGTCAGAAATACAAATCGTGCAGAAGTATTAAGTATTCAAGGACAAAAGCTTTCATCTTACATTAACAATTTTCACTTATAAGAAACATATTTTACATGCAAGAATGTCAAAAATTTTGTTTGTAAATAATTGAAAAGTATGGCACACCCACACTGACTAAAGTTGATGTAGCTATCATAATATATGAGAAGGCTTTAAAGCAATAAATATTGTTAGAAAAAAATCATTTAATAAAATACACCTAAAAAATGTGCAAAATTTCTGTTGTAAACTTATACAAAATACACAATCTAATTCCTTTATCAAGAAAAATACATAGATTTTCTACATTAATTATTTGAAAGACACAATACTATCAAGACATCAATCTTCCTCAAATTGATCTAGAATGTCAATATACTCTCAAAGAAAATCTGAATATATCAAAAAATACACACACTGTTTCTAAAACATATAGAATACAAAGTATATGCCAACCAAGAAGAGCCATGAAAGTCATGAAGAACAACAGTTGGAAATTTTATTGTAAATTTTCAAATAAAAAGTTTTTCCAAATAAAAGTTAAAGATAGAGTGTTAATAAAAGTCCAACAAAATATACCAATGGAACAATAATGATATTTGAGATGTAGTTTCTCACATATATGAACAACTGATTTATAACAAAAATGACAGTATGGGACATTGAAAAAAAGTGAACAACAGAATGAAAACTAATGAAACCAAAACAATGGTTAGGGTGAATAGAAATAGTAAATGGAAATATTTTGGCTTTGTTAAATAGGAGAATACAGTCAAGCCAAGTTTTTAGAAGTGTTGAGGGGTACTCAACATAGGAGAAAAGTGGACATTATGCCATTTTCAAGAGCATGGAGAGGTTGGAACGTGTGGAATATTCTGGCTTTGCAGCAGGTGATGAGATGAGAATAAAATACAGAGAGACAAATCATGAACATGTCCTAATATGGTAAGGGATATACTCTATATCATAGAGTAAGAAATACTAACACATCTTAAGAAAGTGATTTTTTTCACATTAAGATTTTATTTTAAAACTTTAGTAAGACCATTAATTCTGCAATGTGCTATGTGAAATGTTACCTGTTGATACAAGAAGAGAGGAAGGGCACAATAATCTTCTGCCCATTTTTCACGTTTGCCTTGGCAGTAACCTAGCAGGACTTCAATGTTTCTCCACGTTCCAATTGAAATAAGCATCTGTGACAAACACTATCCTGAAGGAGAAAAAAAAAAAAGGCTAATCTTATTACCACTAGCCATTGTTGGAGAGATTGGTGTACGTGGCCACCAATTCAAAAATCAATCCAAATTGTACTCATTACCCATCTTAAAGCCTACCTAGTCCATAGTCCATCCTTTACTATTTTAACTAATTATTTTCTTCAATTTGTGAATTACTGTACAGTTAACATCTCAGTAACTGTATTTATCACCTTGCTATGTGACACCTTCCATAGAAATAAAAGGCAGATTTAAGAGAGCATATCAACCACAAAGAACATTAAATCATTTTAGCTGAGCACTTTGAGGGAAAAAAAGTAATTCCGCATTTTCTGAAATACCTCATGTTTTTAGACATATTTTTACTTGTTCAGAAAAGTAACATGCTCCTGAAATTTTGGGTATTAACATGTAGGACTAGAGAATCCTGAATACCAAATAATTTCTGTGAATCCTGACAATTGGGCATCATTTTGTCATAAAATGAAATGAAGAAAGGTATAAACACATGGTTGAGAGGACCTATTTATCCTACTACTACAACAATTCAGCCTAAACCCATTAGCAGGCATCCTTTGGTGGCAACAGATTTAAGGCCACTCATTTTATAATCAGCCCTTACAAAAATGCAAAACTCACTCAGCAGGAACAGGAGTGTGGAACAAGAATATCATCAGCAGGAAACACAGCTCTGGGAAGAGTATTTGATTCAACATAGGATTTGAAGTTGAAAACATACTTACCCACTTAAGAAAGAGCTGATGCATAACAAAAATATTTTCCCTGTGATCTCTATTTTTCACTCCTCTTTTCTCTGCCCTGGCTCTCTTTACACTTCTTTGATGATTTCCCCGTGGTTCTCACTCCTGCGTCTTATCTCTTATCCTCTCAAAAAGACTGAAATTGGCAGGCTTACTGGGGAAGACATAATCTACCTTAGGTTGCCGTTTAAAAGCTACAAAATTCCAGGGTTTAAATTGTATACAGAAAAGCAATCACAAACATCAACTGGAAACCACCCCTCCCTGTAGTGAATAAACCAATGTAAACAGCATGCTCCACTTACTTGATCTGCAAAGGCTGTGAAGGCAGAGGCGATGCTGAAATAGCTTGTTTTGTGTCCCTTGAAATGGTGTTTGCTCCTATATAGAAAAATATTTTATGTATATATTCTTTGGTGTAGAAGGTTAGAGAATCGTTAAGCGCTTTCTCACCCTCAAAACAATACTAATTGTTAAAGTATAGACAAGCAATCTGAATGTCTGAAAGTTTCAGTGCTTTTTTTCGCATCATGAGAGTCATTCAATCTAATTGGAAATATTGGACCTCTTTATAAATAGACACATTGGGATAATCATTAATTTGATTTCAAAGTAATTCAATAAATTATATAGTCCTTATTTATTATACAACTACATGAGTAGACTACATAACACAAATGAGTTTCTTTTCATGTCCTATCGTGTAACCAACAAAGAGCTACAGATTTTTTTTCCCCAGATGTAGAGGGTCTTTCTGACATTATCTGCCTTAAAATACAGTCTTTGAAATACGGATCCATGACAATAGTGAAAATTATTAGTGTTTGCTTTAAGGAAGCATTTTTATTGAATTGTAGTATGTATATGTTTGTTGATTGAAGTGTAAAATATATGCAAAATAATGCACAAGTAAACTATAATTGGACAACTTCAGAAGTATTTTAGGTAAACAGAAAGATCAAGAATTATATTTCCAAACATAGCAGAAGCCCAGCTCCTCAGTTATTAAGGCTTCACAGCTAGTTAATAAACGCGATTTGTTACCACACATTAGTTTTGGCTACATTTAACATGATGTAAGCTGAATTAGAGCAATTTGAGTGTGCTTTTGTGTTTCATTCAACATTATTATTTGCATGATTCATCCAATTGTTATGTATGGCATCAGTATATTAATTCTCATTTCTTTCTACAATTCATTGCAAGAATACACCACAACAGGCCAGGCATGGTGACTCACGCCTGTAATCTGAGTACTTTGGGAGGCTGAGGTGGCCAGATTACCTGGAGTCAGGAGTACAAGACCAAGCAGCCTGGCCAACAGCGTGAAACCTCCTCTCTACTTAAAATACAAAAATTAGCCAGGTGTGGTGGCGGGCACCTGTAATCCCAGCTAATTGGGAGGCTGAGGCAGGAGAATTGCTTGAACACGGGAGGTGGAGGTTGCAGTGAGCTGAAATTGTGCCTTTGTATTCCAGCATGGGTGACAAGTGTGAAACTCTGTCTCAGAAAAAAAAAAAAAAGAATACACCACAACATATTAATGCAACCTTAATGGCCGTTTGGTCTTTATTTCTGCTAATGGTTATGAGAAGCATATAGTAAGGTGGTTATGAACATATTTCTATATATCTTTATTTTCTTAATACCTTTTTCTGTTTAATTTAACTTTTGTAACATCTTAAGTTACATATTTATAGTAATGATTTTCAGCCTTTCTTCTTTTCTGTTATAGGCATTCAAGGCAAAAATTTTCCTCTAACAATGAATTAACAAATTTTAAAACACTGTATTTTCTTTATTATTCAATTCAAAATATTTTCTCTCCCATTGTGGTTTCTTTGCCACTTAGATTATTTTGAGGTATGCTGCTTTACTCTAATCACTGATGATTTTTTATGTTGTTTGCCTGTTATTGATGAATAGGTTAATTCCATTGTGGATGGATATTTTCTAATTGATTACCATATTTTGTAATTTGCTGAGATTTACTTTCTATGCCCTGTCATGCTCATACTTTTTTAAAAAAGCAATCAGTGGGTACACAATAGATGTATACTTTTATGGCATGCATGAGATATTTTGATACAGAAATAAAACATGCAATAATAGCATTAGTGTAAATGGGGAATCCATTCCCTCAAGCATTTATCCTTTCCTTGTGTTACAAACAATCCAATTATACTCTTTTAGTTTTAAAATGTACAATAAGTTATTGTTGACTACAGTTGCCCTGTTGTGTTCTGAAATACTAGATCTTAATCATTGTATCTAACTACATATTTGTGCCCATAAACCATACCCATCCCTCCCACTCCCACCAACTACCCTTCCCAGCATCTGGTAATCATTCTTCTACTCTATATCCATGAGTTCAATTGTTTTGATTTTTATATCCCACCAATAAATGAGAACATGTGAAGTTTGTCTTTCTGTGTCTGCTTTGTTTCACTTAACATAATGACTTCCAGTTCCATCCATATTTTTGCAAAAGACATGGTATCATTCTTTTCATGGCTGAATAGTAAAAAATGTATATATGTACCACATTTTCTTTATCCACTTGTCTGTTGATGGACATTTAGGTTTCTTCCAAACCTTGGCTGTTGTGAACAGTGCTGTAATACACATGGGAGTATAGATCTCTCTTCCATATACTGATTTTCTTTCTTTTGGATACGTACCCAACAGTGAAATTGCTGGATTATATAGTTATTCTATTTTTAGTTTTTTTGAAGAGAATTGTTTTCTAAATTGTTCTCCATAGTGGTTGTACTAATTTTCACACCAATAGTGTATGAAGTTCCCCTTTTCTCCACATTTTGCCAACATTTGTTATTGCCTGTATTTTGAGCAAAAGCCATTTTAACTGGGATGAAATGATAGCTCATTGTAGTTTTGATTTGCATTTCTCTGATGATCAATGATGTTGAGTACCTTTTCATATACCTGTATGCCACTGGTATGTCTTCTTTTGAGAAATGTCTATTCAGAACTTTTGCCTATTTTTAAATTGGATTATTTGCCTATTTTTAATTGGGGATTTTTTTCCTACTGAGTTGTTTGTGCTCCATATATATTCTGGTTACTAATCTCTTGTCAAATGAATAGTTTGCAAATATTTTCTCCCGTTCTGTAGGTTGTCTCTTTACATTATTGTCTCCTTTGCTATGCAGAAGCTTTTAAACTTAATGTATCCCATTTGTCTATTTTTGCTTAGGTTGCTTGTGTTTGTGGCGAATTTTTGCCCAGACCAATGTCCTGGAGAGTTTCCCGGTGTTTTGTTTTAATAGTTTTATAGCTTGAGGTCTCAGATTTAAGTTTAAATCCATTTGATTTTATTGTTTTACATGACAAGAGATAGGGGTCTAGTTTCATTGTTCTTCATGTGGATATCCAGTTTTTCCAGCACCACTTATTGAAGAGATTGTCCTTTCCCCAATGTACGTTTTGTCACCTTTGTTGAAAATGAATTCCCTATAGATATGTGTATTTATTTCTGGGCTCTCTATTCTGTTCCATTGGTCTATGTATCTGTTTTTATGCCAGTACCATGCTATTTTGATTACTAAAGCTCGGTAGTATAATTTGAGGTCAGATATTGTGATTGCTACAGTTTTGTTCTTTTTGCCTAGGATAGCTTTGGCTATTCTGGGTCTTTTTGCTTGCATATAAATATATATTTTTTTCTTTTTCTGTGAAGGATGTCATTGTTATTTTGATCAGAACTGCATAGATTCTGCAGATTGCTTTGGGTCATATGGACATTTTAACAATATTGATTCTTCCAATCCATGAACATGGAATATCTTTTCATTTTTTGGTGTCTTCCTCAATTTCTTGCGTCAGTATTTTATGGTTTTTATTGTAGAGATCTTTTACATCTTTGGTTGTTAATTCCCATATATTTAACTTTACTTGTAGCTATTGTAAGTGGCTCCTTGCTGTTGGCATAAAAAAATTCTACTAATTTTTGTATGTTAATTTTGGACTCTGCAATTTTACTGAATTTGTTTATCAGTTCTAACAGTTTGTTGGTGTAGTCTTTAGTTTCTTTCAAATATAAGATTGTATCATCTACATAAAAGGATAATTTGAATTCTACGTTTCCAACTGGGATCCCTTTTATTTCTTTCTCTGATTGCTCTAGCTAGGACTTCCTCATACTAGCATTTATAAATCCTCTAGGTAAACTTGAACCAATGTACACTTTTTCATTCGCTGTGGTGTTGACTTTGTGTCAATTAGGAAAATTTATTGATTAAATCTAACAGTTGTTATTAATTGAATCATTCAGATCTATGTTTCCATTGGTCTTTTTGTCAACTTGATCAATCAATGATTGAAAGAGATACTTAAATTTTGCCAATGTGGTTGTAAATGCATGCATTTCTATTTTTATTTTTGCTAAACTTTGCTTCATATATATTGAAGTTATCAGTACAGTTTTCTAGTTGAATTACATTTTTATCATTATGAAATATCCCTCCATGTTTCTAGTCTTTGTCAGTGTGCCACATATGATATTTAAAAAGATATTACAGCTTTCTTTTCATTAGTGTTTAATGATATGCTTTGCACTTTTTGGTGTTCTTCTATTCCAAAGTCTCCTTTATAAAGTGTATATAATTAATTTATCTATTCAGAAAAATGGCAGTATTTCATTTTTTTCAACATAACATTAGCAGTTTGGACTCAATCTTCTACCTTGCTATTTACTATCTATTTCGTTTATCTCCTTCTTTACTTTTGTTCCTCTTTTCTTCTTTATTTTCGATGACATTAATGTAATTTTTTATATCATACTAATAAAATTGACTTTTTGGTATAGAGTTCTACACATTTTACACATCAATAGATTAGTGTAACGACTGCCACAATTAGAATATAGAACGATTTTATTACTCCACGAACCACCCCCATGCCTCATGTCACCCTTTTATAGTAACACCCTTCCTCATCCTTAATTCCAGCAATAACCACTGCTCTGTTCTCCATCACCCTGGTTTTATCTTCTAGAGAAGGTTGAGAATGTCACATATATGGAATCATACAAATTATAACCCTTTTATACCGACATATTTTACTCAGTGTAATATCTATATGATGCCGTTAAGTTATTTTGTGTATCAACCATTCATTCCTTATTATTGCTGAACGGTATTGCATTAAATGGATGACGACATTTGTTTCTGATTTGTTTCCAGTTTGGTGAGATTATGAAGAAATGTTTCCTCTTAAATATTTGAGTACAGGTTTTTGATTAACATAAATTTATGTTTCTCTAGGATAAACAATCAGGAGTGGAATTTTTAGATTAGATGGTAATTTTAATTATATATTTAATTTATAAGAAAATGTCCAACTGTTTTAGGAGTAGTTGAACATTTTTATATTCATGACAGCAATACATGAGGAATTCAGTTGTACCACATTGTTGCCATAATTTAGCATGGTCATTATTTTGATTTTAGCCATGATAATAGATGCATAGTAGTATGTCATAATTTTAATTTGCATATGTCATATGACTAATGTTGAAAAATCTTTTATGTACTTATTTACTATACACATACTTTCTTTAGTGAAGCATCTGTTTCTTTTGCCCATTTTCAATTTTGTTGTTTGTTCTCTTACTGCAGAGACTGGAGTATTCTTTATATACAGTATGCATTCCATTTCTTGTTACAACTTGATCTGAAATGTTTTTCTCCTATTCTGAGTCTTATCTTTTCATTTTCATAATAAACAAGAATTTATGAAAGCTACTTATCTATTGAGGTTTGTTTTTTTAGTTCGTTGTTTTGGTTTTTCTCCAGCTGGATGTCATACCCTTAAAAATTCAGCAGTTGCCTTTAGGGAAAAAAAATCACTGAATATGGAAATCTATTTTCAATTATTCTGTGGTAGATTCTTTGTTATGCTGATTCTCTATCTCCCTCTCTATTTTTTATTTATCTGTGTGTGTATGCATACAAATAAGTTTCTAACATCAATGTATGGAAGGTAAAATTTTGAATGTTGATTTGAAAATATTTTTACTTTCTCATCGAATTCATATATAGACTGGGTATACATCTTGATTTTGAAAGTCAAGTTCACAAGGAACTCTAGGGTCACTTTAAATTGTTTTCTAGTTCCTAGTGTTCTTGCTCTTATTCTTATTATTGAAGGCATGCATTTGGCAATCAAAATATCAGGATCTCTACCATTTGTTGCTAAAATTAGACCATGTTAGTTGCAAGGCAAGTGCTCTAGAAAGCAGACTGTAACAGCAGAATTTGTTTGCATAAAGTATATTGAGGAATGCTTTCTGGATTAACATATTGTGGAGAGCAAAACGAAGAGAAAAAAAATGGAAAAATATTACCTTCAAGGCAATTAGACCTGCACAGTGTTTTCCAATTGTGACAAGAGGAAAAATTCTTTATAACTTCTATATTGACCAGCATTAAGTGAGATCCATCTCCAGGAAGCAGGGTGGGGTGGAGGTAGTGGACATTTCAGTAAGGTGGCCCCCTTTGGCCAAGGGTGATTGCCAGATTTTGGAATTCTACAAGCTGTGAGCTGTCAAGGCACATAACCACTGGGAGAAATGTCCAATTCAGTCTTGAAGAGATTGCTTACCTGGGCAGTGCCCCATTACATATCTTATTTTATGTCTATTTTCTTTCAATATTTCTTTCCATACTGGAAATTCAGTGTATCAGTTTGTTCTGAAAATCATGTCTTCACCTGAGAAAAATATTTTTAATTGATTTATCTGAATGACATATTACTCTGAATTTTCTCTTCTCTATTTTGGAAACTTTCTGAATAAATTATCTACTTTTCTTTTGTATACCCTTCTCCCTTTTTTGACATTTTGCTATACTTTCTAGGAGAAAGAAATTTTCCAGACTTCCTTTTGACCCTGATTTTAATCTTTTTTTTTCCATTATCCAAATGGCATTCTAGCATTGTCTTAAAAAATAACAAAAATAGGCGTATGCTCTTGTTTTATATACGCACCTTCTCTCATATCTGTGGTATACTGATAAAATTGTTAAAGCTGTTTTTGGATTGTTTGTTTTGTTGGCTTCCTGAATTGTCTATGTTTATGCCAAATTTCTGTTTCATTTACTTTGGTCTCTTTCATGTGTTAATCTTTACTCTAACATTGGGTGTTTCTCTGCTGCCAGCAGACATTCAAGGAAATTCATTAAAAAGAAATTGGAGTGTGTTGCATAATGTTGAGAATTATAGAGTGGTGTGACTCAGCAAAATGACTGGGCAGAAAATTGCTTTCATTAAGGAAATTCCCAAATGACAATTGTTATAGGTCTTTTTTCATGGACAATTCTGATTCTGTGAGGGAGGTGAGTGCGGGGAATGCCAATTTGTTTATTCCCAAGTGTGTACATGCACAAATGTTCATGTAAACTCAACTGCCAGAATTCCAGATTGCAGTGGAATAGAGAATGGGATGGAGGATTTCCATGAAGCAACATGCAGTTCACCCATTTTCTCTGCTATACTGTAAACTGAGGTGGAGGGCTCTTTGGTTCAGTTGCTCATGACACATACTCTTTTATCTCCAGCATAAGGATGGAGAAGGAACATGAGGATCCAAGCTGGTCATCATACAGCATTAACTTTATTCCCTTCCAAACTTTAAAATCATGATTTATGCTTCCTTGGGCTTCCTAGCCATGAAACTTACAGGGTTCCAGATTTTGTGGGGTGATGTGCTTCGCTTGCTTATTTTCATCCTTGAAACAGTGGTCAGTATCACTAGTCCATCATTGTTTTTCCTTCACTGTGTCTGTATATGTCCTTGTACATATTTTTCCTATCCCTTAATACAACTTTAGTGGGTTTCCAGAAGGTATGAAAATACACACATGGGTTCAAATGTTTAACATGAAACTTTATTACTGTTTTACAAAGCTCCACTGGTAATTTTTATGCACCTCTATACCATTATTCATGTTTTCTCTAAATCTCACATACACACATATTTAATATGTTGACTGATGAAGATCCTGTGTAGCAGTGTTAGTTTCTCTTGAAGGTGAGGAACTAAGTATCATCAGGTTATCAGGATTTGGAAATGGTGACATCTGAAGAATTATTTATGTGAAACTTGAACAAAATTTGAAAGTGTGTTACATTGCTATTGATACGATTTGGATGTGTGTTCCTGCCCAAATCTCATGTTGAATTGTAATCCCCAATGTTGGAGGAGGGGACTGGTGAGAGGTGACTTGATCATGGGGGTGGACTTTGCCTTGCTGCTCTTATGATAGTAAATGAGTTTTCAGGAGATCTGATTATTTAAAAATGTGTAACACCTCCCCCTTCTCTCGCTCTCCTGCTGTGGCCATGTGAAGATGTGACAGCTTCCCCTTCAACTTCCACCATGATTGTAAGTTTCCTGAGGCCTCTCCACTGATGCTTCCTGTAGCTGTGGCACCATGAGTCACCTAAGTCTCTTTTCTTTATAGATTACTTAGTTTCAGGTATTTATTTATAGCAGTATGAGAATGGATTAATATAGCTATGGTTTAGATACATAAAACTAGAATTTTATTTTTTAATACATTAATATTACAATTCATTATTCTTCTTGAGGTGAGAATCATATGGGAAATTATAAGAAAAATACTCTTCCAAATGACTCTATAAGTGGAATTTATTCAGTGGAGCCAATTTCCATTTAAAGACTTCCATTTGCTCGCTCTATTATAAATGTACATTTGTTGACATTGTGAATTGAAATATATATACACACATATAGATATATATATAGACCATTTGAAATGTCAATGGTATAATATTTGAAATGTTGTAAAATTATAAAATTTTGTTATAAAATTGGATGCTAATGGTATTAAGCATTATCAACAAAGTTGAATTATTAAAAAGTATTTTATCCATAAATAAAAAAATAATTACTTACAATATGTTTTTCACTCCTGTGTGGTTGTCATTTTATTCAGTCTATGTAAACAGCGACAGAATCACATAAAATATATTTAATATATGTGATAATATACTTAATATAGTCTGAAATATTTTGGAGGCAAATTATTAAAATATTTCTAAATGAAGGGATGACTGAATTATCTGCCATTTTATGTCTTTAAAATGATATTGTCCTTTATACCCTGATTAATGTGACCAGGAAAAATGCATTTCAATTTTTTGTCATGTGTCTTCCGTCACAACTTAGGTAAATTTAGCCAAAGAGTCTCAATGACTAATCTCTATACATCATCTAAATAGTACATTTTCTGGGTTTATAAATACAAAAACACAGCTTAACACAGTTAAAAAAAATCAATGTGCATATTTTTTGTACTGTAAATATTTAGAAAAACTAAGTAAATAAGATGAAAGGAAAAGATTTGTAAGATATAATTGAAACTCTCTGGTGCTACTTGGGGCATTTTTTAAAAACAATTATTAAATAAATGAATTCTGGAAGAGGAATAATCTTAACCTGAATCAGAGTGCATGAATTTGTTCTTGTTGCCTCATTCCAACATTAATCAGTGCCAAAAGGTTTGCTGGTACAGCTTTTGACAAACTAATTTCTGACAAAAAAGATCTAGAAAGTATAAATACATTTTTAAAAATATGTATATCTATTTGAAGGTTTAGAGATATGTTAAGATAGTCAGAACATTAGAGGGCAAGATCATGTACAGAAAAGACACAGGAGAGAGCATCTGAGTTGGATTTTCACTCAGGACATTTATTTTTTCTTGGTGTAAATAAAAGTAGTGAGCTGTTATCAAGGAACAAAGAAGTCAATAAAGCTTTAGTAAATGTAATGAGTTTGGGGAGACAAACAATTAGAAACAAGGGTAATCAAAGAAGACGCAGCGGCCAGAAATATGGAGAGAAGGAACGTATTTAGATGTCAATATTTTCTGAGCCACATACAAAACACCAAAAATCAAAATATGGTAAAATTTCTTAACATCACAAGCTAGAAGATAACTCAAATGTGCTAAAATTCTTGGGTGAAAAATATTTTTATGTTAGTAATCTATGCTAAGTATACAGAGTAGTAGCCTTTATCCACAGTTTCCCTTTCTGCAGTTTCAGTTACCCTTGGTCAACTGTGCTCTGAAAATATTAAATGAAAAATTCCAGAAATAAACAATTTGTACATTTTAAATTGCCTGTTGTTTTGAATAGCATGATATATCCCACATTGTTTTGCTTCATTTCACCCAGGATATGAATCATCCCTTTGTCCAGCATAGTAACCCTGTTAGTCATTGAGTGACCACGTTGGTTCTCAGATTGTCACAATATCCAGTGCTGGATTTCAGGTAACCCTTATTTTACTTAATGGCTTAAAGGAGCAAGATTAGTGATGCTGGCAGTTCAGATATGCCAAAGAGAAGCCACAAAGTGCTTACTTTAATTGAAAAGGGGAAAGTTCTCTACTTAAGAAAGAAAAAAAATATATGCTGAGTTGGCCAAGAACTACAATAAGAATGAAACTTCTATCCATGAATTTGTGAAGAAGAGAAAAATAAATTCATGTCAGTTTTTCTGTCATACCTCAGACTTCAAAAATTATGGCCATGGTGTATGATAAGTGCTTAGTTAAGATGGAAAAGACATTAAATTTGTGGATGGAAGACATGAACAGAAGCATGTTCCCACTGATGAAAATCAATTTGTGATTTTAGGAATCCACTGGGGGTTTTGGAACGTATTCATCTCAAATACAGCATGGACTACTATATAATAAGTGTAAGAGGAGAAAGAAAATATTGTTGAATTAGCATGCAAAATCTGCCTTGCAAACACCCTTGGTTAGGAAGTTACTGCAGATAATATATTCACATGTATTCAAGAAAGATAAATGAGTGATCAATAAAACAGATAATAGGTCAATGAAAAGCAGGAAAACGAAACCCCAGGACAACTTTTGCTCATAAGGATAAGAGGGGAAACAATCTGCAGGACAGGGAAATTGAAAGGTTCCATAGTGTATTCTCATTGGAAAATCATACAACTAATGTATGTGAATATGAAAATATTTTTTACTACCTTAATGATTAAATGTTGGTGCATTTGGGAAAATGAGTAATAATTGAATACAAAACTAGGAAAAAATGTAAACCTAATAACTATTAACTTCAGGAAAAACAAAACATTACTCACGAAGGCTCTCAGGTCATAGTTGACTACTCAACCTAAATAATGTGAAGTCTGACTAATAAAATGGTTTTTGGGGAGGTGATAGGGAGGAAGTAGAGATTTTGGATTTCAGAGGTAAATTTTCAACCTTCATTGGAGATGTTCCTTAGAAAATAATCTAAAATTTATAAACCAATAAATGGTTTTGCAAGTTTATATACTTATAAATAAAGAAGAGTTTGGCTGGGTGTGGTGGCTCATGCCTGTAATCCCAGCACTTTGGGAGGCCGAGGCGGGCAGATCACAAAGTCAGGAGATCGAGACCATCCTGGCTAACACGGTGAAACCCCATCTCTACTAAAAATACAAAAAAAAAATTAGCCTGTCATGGTGGCGGGCACCTGTAGTCCCAGCTACTCAGGAGGCTGAGGCAGAAGAATGGCATGAACCTGGGAGGCGGAGCTTGCAGTGAGCCGAGATCAGGCCACTGCACTCCAGCCTGGGCGACAGAGCAAGACTCTGTCTCAAAACCAAAAAAAGAAAAGAAAAAAAGAAGAAGAGTTTAATTTACCTCTGGCAAATGTTTGAAGGTTATGAGGGAGGAGTAGATGAGAATCAATTTTTTATTAATGCCTTTAGTTATATTTGGTATCTTATCTATATATGTAAATAGAGAAAAACTTAATTTTTAACCTAAATTTAAAATTCAAGAACACGTATTATTTTACTACCCTCCAACACTTTGCTTTTAAAATTTGCATACAATTCCATAAGATTAATTTGGTTTCATTGGTAAATACTTTCACTGTGCAAAGAAAAGATGCTTTTCCAAAGATCACACCTTCTGTTTCTGAGGGCCTTACTGTAACAATTAGGGATTTAGTTAGAAATAAATAATATGGTAAATTTCCGATTATATGTATTTTGCCATGACAAAAAAAGCAAACAAGAATATAATTAGAAAAAAACTAACAAAAATAATTATATATGTGTGTGTGTGTGTGTGTGTGTGTGTGTGTGTCTATATATATATATAGCCTTTGAACTTATTTTCACAGGTGAATATTTTTTATCCAAATCAGAACAAGGAGGTATTGTTTGACTTTGGATTGAGTGTTCCCCAAAAAGTATATATCTCTATACACTGTCTATCTCTAAATCTAGTACCAAATAAAAGCGGTAATATTAATCTGCTTAAATAATTCAATGATCAGATACTTAAGGACTATGCAGAGGCCTTACCAGAAATTAAAAATTAGCGTTTTCATTGGGCAGATGAACACACACGCACATATATACACACAGAAACATATATACATACACATAATAATATATAGACATTGAAATTGGGGATAGAGATAGAAAAAATATTTTTTAAAAACATTGCCTCTGTAATGATTATTCAGAAAATGTGATCATTCTAATGTCTTCGAATATGATTTCATGTGTAAGGTTGCTTGCTAGAAACACAGCTGGAAAACTGGAAAGAAAGCATTCCCTCGTTACTTCGGTTATCCTACATGGCAAGAGAAGAAAGCGTCAGTCTCACAAATGTGATTAATTTATTTTGTCCCACCTTAGAGCTATCTACAATCAGCAGGGAAAAACAGGGGTTGAAAGGTGACACTATCATACAAAACTCCCTAACAAATCTCTTCTGACTCCAAAATAAAAACATGTAACTTTATATTTCAAAGCAATATTTCTTTCTTTTTCCATCCCCTCTAAGAGCCGCTGCTGCTTCACCAATTAATGGAGCAAATAGGTTCTTATCTGACTGACTACAGGCAGAGAATCTCGGCGGTTATTGACCACTGTGCCCTACGAGATGACAACGGCCTCTGTGTTATTAGAGAAAATTAGAGGTAGGAAGCATCCTGAAACACTCCCTGCTGAACTTTTGACTTCAGAAGTTCTAATGCTTCCACTCTGTTTAATGGGTTTGAAGTTTCAATCCAGCAGCGATGTAGCAGCATCCTGTGGTCAGTTGAATGGACTCATGCTGTGTATTTTGTGCTAGAAATCTCTTCATTTCTTTCATTTCCTTCAAGTATTATGTCTCTACAGACAGAGAAACAATCAAAACTGGAGAAAACAGTTTCTATTTGAGAACATTAACAGATAAAATGAACATGTATACAGTTTTGCCCATGGTATTTTATTTTTATGTAATCTAAAAGAGGGAAAGAGGTTCATGTTTTGTTTAAATAGACTCTTTCTTTAAATAGGAAACCTGTGAGCAAAGCAATTAGATTATATATTCTTTTTGTGTGGAGATATTACATACACTTTATTTGAAATACTTTATCTCCAGATATGAATACGAAGACTTATGAAAGATACTCAGACAACGTGTAAATGTGCTGGCTCTTCTGAATTAGGACATACTATCCGTTTTGTGAGAAAGTGGGGCAGGAAGAATATGTAAAAAGATAGATTTGTGGCACTTTACTTTCTGACCATAGCAGTTTGGGGGTCCAAAGCATTTTTTTTTTTAATCTTTCATTTGTGTAGGGCTTTGGGCTAAATAACATTTATTTATTCATACTTGGTTGTATTAGACCCAAAATGGTGCACACTCTTACAAATTTCATTAAGTTAAAATTGGTAGGTCAAATAAATATTAATATTAGGTCAGTTAGTAGCATATTCTGATTCTATACCTATGCTTTGATTTGTTAATTAGTATGGTTAAAAAAAGAAAACTCTTTAAAAATGTTTCATTTCAGAATATTAACTTCTTTTTAGTTTGGCATGGTAATGGTATAGGCATTCCCAGCTCATTTCTTATTTATTTAAGCTTATACCACCTCAGATGCCTTCATGTCTCCATCAAGCATGCATGCATTGATTTATTCAGCAAATCTGTATTGACTATTTGCCTACAAAGTAGCAGGCACATTAGTCACCATACTTAGATAAGGATTCATATCTAACATCACCTTTACCACATTCATATTATATCAATTAATTGTAAGCAATGTATGTATATTTTCAAAATATACATTTTTGGTTTTAATTCATTGAATCTCAGAGAATGTGGTATCTGCTATTTTGAACTGTTAGAATTTATTGAAATTTTTATTGTGGTATAAAATAAGGATAATTAGATGAATAATATATGGCCACTTGAAAATAAAAAGAAAAGGAAAACGCTCTCAATAGAAAAAGCCAAATGGCAACTGTTTCACCCTTTCCACCATAGACTTGCAAGTCACACCGTGTCAGTTCTGCTACCTGCCCTTGGGTAAAGTGAGTCACTAGGCCAGCTCATTTTCAAGTGGAGATAAACCCCATCTTGCAAGAAAGAACATCAGTATATTTACCAATTATTTTTAAACAATCACAGTTTGCTTTCTGACCACAAATTATTTACATTTATCCACAGGCTTAATAGACTCAGACCCTCCAAGATCCTCAAAAGTATTATCTATTACATCATTAGTATAATGTAATAGATAATAATGTGTTGCCTATTACATCATTAATCTTAGGTTTGAGCTTCAGGATCCTGTCATGTATTTCAGATTTAGGGAGAGATGAGGCTTCTTAGGTACTATATTTGGGATTCCTTGAATGTCATGGAAGTCCTGTCAAGGTATCTACTGCTGGTGATCTCAACATCCAATAATGCCATCAGTATAAAGAAACCACCTTGGACCCTAGCATTCTAAAAGGGGGAAAAGAGGTACAAAGCAGTGACTGTCTGGTGGCAATTCTGAAACCCAGCTGGGCACCTGTTGGCAGTCTCTTAATTAGTACCCACTCTTGTCTGGGGATGTTCTCCTTTAATCTTGACTCTACTCTCTGGGCTTTGGGTTCTAGCCTTTAAATTCACCTTCCTTTGATACAAAATGTAGCCTATGTTTGCAGCCCAATAATTTTTTCAGCTTACTTCCTGCAAGTAGTAGTTTGGAGGTCCAAAATATTTTTTATGTTATGCTGTTTCTTCCTTTGTAGTCCAAGTAATTGTGTTCCCAGTAATACAAATTTCTTAAACATTCTGAGTTGTCTGTAGGTCTTATTGAAGTTCATTCCACTATGGAATTATTAGAAACTTTATGCTTATGAATTAGTGGAGATACATGAGGTGCACTATTACCCACTTTACAGGCCTCTTGTCTGTTTGAGCGGTGCTATGATTTGGATGTTTGTCCCCTCTGGAACTCATGTTGAAACTTAATCTCCATTGTGGCAGTATTGAGAGGTGGGTCTTTAAGAGGTGATTAGGTCATTAGAACTCTGCCCTGATTCGTCGATTATTCTTTAATGGATTAATATATCAATGGGTTAATGAATTAATGGGTTATCATGGGAGGGAGACTAGTGGCTTTTTAAGAAGTCAGGAAGAGAGATCTGAGCTATCACAGTCAGCCTCCTCACCATGTGATGCCCTGAGCTGCCTTGGGTCTCTGCAGAAAGTCCCCATCCCACCAGAGCAAGAAGCCTCTGGCAAGACATGGACCACTGACCTTGGACTTCTCCATTTCCAAAACTGTAAGAAATAAATTTATTTTCTTAATAAATTACTCAGTCTCAAGTATTCTGTATAAGCAAGGGAAAACAAACTAAGAAAATAGTTTATGAGACACTAACATATATAACTAGGAACTTTCTAGCAGAGTAGACCAAATAAAGAAACTGTATAAATACTTTTTTTGTTTTTTTTTAATTTTTTTTGCATTTTTTTTCCTACAAAAGCTTTCCACTTGCCTTACCTTGGCAGAGATCCTAAACCACTTCCAGCTTAAAGCTGCTCAATTCATGAATTACTACTTGTTCAAATAAACTGTTTTAAAATTGTTATTGTGCCTCAGTTTACCTTTTTGATGTAAATTTTACCTATGAAGGCACAGGAGCTGGGGCTGTCGGCTGATTCCACTCCACACAGCAGCTTTTTTTCTGCGAGAGATAACTGAGCTGTGTACTTCCAGGTCTCTACCACAATGCATTTCAGAAATCCTGCAAATGTTACAGACTGTTGACATGACTTTCAGACAGAGCTAATTATTTAGTATTTTATAATTTTCTTCTATTACTCTTTTAACAAGAAAACAGTAAACAGTAAACTTGATGTATCATTGTATCAAAATTTAAAAATGTGGTGGATATATTAATTTGATATTAATTTCCATGAAACACATTATATACAACCAACTATTTGGAATTCTAACTTAATTAATGCCAATGGTTTCTTTCTCCTTGTTAAACCTGGTTTTTATATGTGGAATCTAACCACATAAAAATATTGAAAGTAGAGAAAATATTTTACAATGTCTCTAATAGGAGAAAGATGGAACATTTGAAGTTTGTAGTGTGGTAATGATTTTTTAAGGAGACGGTAATTCAAATGAACACTGATGAAAACCACAGTTCCATCTCCATCATTTTAATTTGAGCACTGAACAAACATTTCTATCCTATATTTTCTCTCACTGATTACTCACAGAATACACAATTACCTACTTTGAACTAGTATGTACACATTGCAAAAACACAGATAAAAGTGTTTAAATGATTTCTAAATTAAGGCGTAGAATTGTTTTCTATTTACTTATTCTTCCGGAAAATTTTTCTTCTCCTTTCTGCATTTTCAAAAAAAAAGAAAAAAAAATCTAGTATCAATTTAAGAAGCTTAGCTGCTGGCAGGAAGCAAAACAGAGTAGTTCTACTTTGGAGGGGAGTGAGGGGGATTTTTTTTAAATCACTGAAATTTAACTGTTGAAATTGCATTTTGCCCTATTAACTTTTTTTTTTTTTTTTTTTTACTGTCCTACTTAGTATTTGAATTGCTTGTCCTAGATATAAAATTTACATTTACAATTCCAAAATTATAGCTCCCTGTTCAAATTAATATAAAATCTGTCTAGCTTCATTTCCCTCTGCATATGCACTACAGCTCTACACTATAAAACAAAGTTCAAAACTACATAGATAAGTATAGTTATATGACATTAATATATTTAAAAGGCATCAATTCAACAAGAACGTTAACAACTCTGAGGCTGTTTGCTCTCAAAACATAGTTTAAAATTATACAAAGCAAAATTCAACAAAATTAAGGAATAAAAATACAAATTCATAATCCTAATTTAATCATTCATGTATCAATAAAATAACAAAAATACAAACAATAAGTAAGCATGTAGAGAATCTTAGAAATACAATGAAATTTTTGATAAGGCGCTGAAATTCATGTCAATTTGGAAATGCAAACTAAAACTCACAATTAGATATTACTGCTATAGGGGTGCTGTGATGCTCCACTGAAATATCCTAAGAGTTTAATACCCACCTATCAGCCTTTGGAGATGATGGTGAACAATAACTTTTTCACGCACACATGCAAAGGAATAGCCCCTTTTCTCAATTTGGGTCTAATTTTCTCAATTGAGAAAAGGGCCTATTTCTTTGCATCTTTGCAGAGTTATCTTAAGCTCTGAGTCTTAAGAGCTTTATTCATCTTTATTAAATATCTGACACTGATGAGGATGGAACCACCTTTGCAAAATTTGTAACACTAAGAAAATTGTGACAGTGGAAGAGATCTGATATAACCAACTGCATCTTGCTTTTAACCTCCAAACTGCCCCTAGTCATTCCTGGGTGTGGGGCAAGCTAACTTTGAGTGAAATTTAGTTTATAGTTTAAATGATAATAGCCCTTCCCCAAAACTATACCAGCCTTGAAAAACTAATGAAATGCCACCAGGTTACGAGAATGAGAAGGGCCTGCATTCTACTAAGAGGTAGGCATTGTTGAATGATTACCAGCCATTATTCTGGAGGTCACAAGATCTGCAACTTCCCCAATTACTCCTACAGACAACATCACTATTGTAAAAACAAAGATTGGCCTTTTGAGATGTCTTTTCAGGCTTTTTCAGTTCTGACAATTGGGTGGCCCCACCGAGACCTGTGATTCAACCAGTCCTGTCAATCCCGCACAAGAACAGATTCAGTGCGGGAGGACCATTTTCCACCCCTAAGATTGCATCCGTAACCAATCATCAGCACTCATACCCTATCTCCCTGCTCAGAAAACTGTCTTTGAAAAACCCCTAACCTTTGAGCCTTCCATGAGATTAATTTGAGTCTTAACTCCCTATCTTGCATGGTGTGGCCAGCCTCTTGTCATTTAAACTCTTTCTTTACTGCAATGTCATGGCCTTGATGTACTGATTTTTCTGTTCTGTGGGCAGGACAGAATTCAGCTTTTCATTTAACTCTCCATGGGTCTGAGAACCAATGGAGTGGAAGTATAAATAGGATTAATCATGCACCATCCTTCTGGTGACCCATGGGAGGATTGTACTTTCCATTCCCCAAGCTTAAAGCAATATACTTCTAGATGTCCTACTTCCCAAAGGGGAAATGTTTTACTGGGAGATACAGTGATGTTACCAGTGGCGAGTCCATACGGGTCTGCAGCAACTCGATTCTTGCCTCTTAGAAGGAGTGAATTAGGCTGGGGAACATAAGACAGAGTGAGAGACTGAGGCAAGTTTTAGAGCATGAGTGAATGTTTATTTAAAAGTTTTAGAGCAGGAACAAAAGGAAGTAAAATACATTTGGAAGAGGGCCAAACAGGCAAATTGAAAGATCCAAGTGCTCTGTCTGACCTTTGCTTTCGGGTTTTATACATTGGCATTGTTCTGAAGTTTGCATTTCTTCTCCCTTGATTTTTTCTTGGGGCAGGGTGTCCGCATGTGCAGTGGCCTTTCAGCATGTAGGAGGGGCTGCATGTGCAGTGTGTTTATTGAAGTTTTGCGCATGTTTATTTGAGGTGATTTTCCCTTACAAGTCGAGTGTTCCTAGAAGATCATGTATCAGTTAAACTCTGCCGTTTTGTCTCTTAGAGCGCATGCTTGAGCCCGCTCACCCAACTCTTGAGATCTGATCAAGAAGCTGCCGATCATCAACTTCAGGTGTTTTCTATCTTCTGAGAGACTGTCTTTCTTTGGCATCAGCTGCAACCAATCATTATTTTAGCGGGACCGTTTAACAAACGCCTGACCATCATCTGATGGTCACCTGACATTGGTTGGGGCCTCTCCCACCCTGCTCGTATCTGCCTAGCTACCTACTCTAACAGAGTCACCATAACAGGAAGGGTAAGTGTTTCTCATCACTAGGGAAAGCAGGGCTGCTGCTACACAACAGGGGAAGGGAGGAATGTTATGGGTGCTCAGGTGATCCACTAGGGTATATTTTGGGTTCACATGCTCAATTTTAACTGTGAATTCACACAGAAATGCACTCACCGTGGCATGAGAACATGAAGATAGCCAGAGACTGAATCCTCAAGGTTATGTGCCTTAATCCTGTCACAAAGCACTCCACCTAGACCATGTGAGTGCTAGTCAAGAGGGAGAGAAATCTAGAATAGATGATGGAATAAGGGGATAATAAATTGTAATTATTACCTTGAAATAAATTGCAATATTGGGCTATGGTTTTTCCCATAAACTCTTTCCTTGTAAGTTTCGCAGTAACAAGACCAACTAGAATTTTATTCAACGATAAGAACGAGCAAATGGGTGTGAGTGGGACAAAGTGGAGAATATAGTACATAATGTCCTGTTCTGCCCAGATCTCTTCCTTTGGGCTGATGTGTGCCTATCTTAGTTGCTGGGCATATTAGCTGCCAGTACTTCACAGTTCCATCTATCTCAGAGACTTGCTCTTGTCTGCAGGCAATTGTCTCAATTAAGGTTGAAATTGGTCTCAGGTGTCCTGTATCTAATGATTATCTAATCTGTGATACAAAGACTAACTACCTTCCCTCAATTTTGACAACCCGGAAATGCTGCTAGTTTACTTTCAGAGCTTCTCACGGGAAGTCTTAAGATCTAAGAAGTTGAGGTAAGAGAATATTTCAATGATTTATATGTAATTTATAGTAATTGATGGTGATGAGAAAGTGCTATTTTTCTCGAGAGTTCAGTAAGCCGGTTCTGAAATTATATTATGAAAATTACATAAATACACACACATTTTAGCATTATAACACATGAATATCAAGATGAATACCAATGTACTCTATGGAAGAAAAATTAACATTTACTAAAATATGAGTGGATATTCCTAGAGTGTATAACTTTAAATGTTTTTGCTATCTTCTTTAAAATCTAATGTTAATGATGATGCCCATTTTACATACTATTAGGTTTGCTTTACACACATTTAAGTTCACTTATCAACAAATGTATGTGTTAAGCAAAGCAAATTCCATAGCCGTTTTCTACACTCAGTTACTTAACCTATGCTGTGGAAACTGTAAAAATCCCAGCTGAGCTATAGTCAAGAAACTTCTTGCCTTATCAGCAGGAGTGTAACACTGCAGCTCCTGGGAGCTTTCCTTTTCTCCTATTTGAGCAACCTCAACCTGAAACAGCACAAATTTGTGCATAAGTAAAACGTGTAGACAAAGCAGATGCTATAATGATCCTCTCCTATAGAAAAAGGAGGAATTATTACGCTCTAAGGCAAGGATACTATGTTAATTAGCCATAGGGCATGTACTTACACAGGAAAACATTAGCAAGATCTCTAGACTTCTATTTGGCTCCATATGACTTAATTGCTTTCTATTGATGATCCCTACACATAGCCCTGTGCTTCTTATGCTGAGAGGTCATGCCAGCTGAAAGTCCAAAAATGAAAGTGATACCTAACCTCCAAATCACACATCCACATCGCCCTAACACCAGTCAGTGACCAAATAAGTCCCTAACCTATGCTCTTCATTTTCAATAAATAAAATCATGAAATTGGAAATTAGACCCCGTGCTAAATACAATGCCTAAGTTCTATTAGGATTCTAGCTCTCATTAATTAAAAAAAAAAATCAGTAACTCAGGAAAGAGCAGCTGATGGTAGCTATTGTTTAAATTGCATATATATATGAATGCATGTGCACTGTCTATAATGTGGCACTTGCTCAATATATATTTTATTAGTAATATTTTTATTTAGTTGTAAGTACTCAGGGATTATTTATTTTATGCATAGTTATAGTTATTGTCTTAAAGAAATATAAGTAATGCTACATATTTGAGATGAAAACAAAATTAAAGTCAGTCACCTTTGTTCTTAATCTCAGCGAAATCTATTTAATATATGGCTTGAGGCAGATTTCAATTGTTCTCGATCTCAATTTCGACACATGTAAAGTATGAGATATTATTTAAAATCACTTTCAACATTTAAAAAGATAATTGAAATTTAGAATATGCTCTATTTGTGAGGTTATTATGAAGATAAGTAGAACGATGGTTTCCTGAAACTCTAAAGATGTACATACATACAAAGAAGCCACGCATTCTTCTTTCGTCGAAAACGCTTTCTTGGTTGTCTTGTCAGAGCATTGCGGATCTGGTTTTTAGCAGTACTTAAATAATTTATTTAATGTGGAATATTATCTAGAGCAAGAAAACTGTAAGTTACAAAATGATATAAACACTGACAGCCAGTTGACAGTTTACTTAAGGGGAATTTCCTACATCAAATTACCAGTAATTCTGAAGCTCAATTCAGGTCCTGCTCTGAGGCTAACTAGCTCATTTTACTATGATCTACTGATGAATGTACAGGAAATGTAATGAAATCTTTGATCTGGATCCATGGCAGCCATATGTTCATTAAGAAAAAACTGTAATTTGATTTTTTTCAGCATTCATCAATAGGCTTCTATGTTCCACATATAGAGTTGGCTTATAAAGGTGAATATGTCACAAATCTTTCTCTCAAAGATTCCAGGTATTAGTTGAAAACATGAATAATTATAACACATCAACTATTTTAGGTCCTGTAGAAGCAGAAAATATGGAGGATCCACTCAGCTAAGGTTTGGAAATATTAACAGATGAGGTTATGTTAGAGCTTCATCTAGTTCACCAGGTGATCAATGTTATTCTCAGATAGGGAAAATTAATTGCAAATTATCAGATGCAAAAATTACAAGTAGTTTTGAAGTCACTCAGCAAAAGCGAGCTCACCACTAGGTTATAAAATCAATTTCCACCTACCTGTGACCTTTGTCTCTGCAGTCTATGTAATACAGTCTCTTTCCAACGAATAGAGTTGTGACTCCTTAGAATACTATAATTTTATTTCTTCCTAAAATGAAATCCTCAAATGGCCATCCTAGATGTCATGTCCATTGCTCGTGCTGAAGGAAAGGATAGAGTAGAAGCATAACGTGTGGTGAATTTGACTGGCTTCCTAGAAGAGATCATGGTTCAAATTATTCTCACGTTGACTATTTGAAGCTATTTCAGTTGGCACTTGTGCCCCTTTGGCATTCCCCATCCTTTTGTTTTTTTGACCACTTCTTTGATTTTTGGCCCTAGAAGATGTTCCAGGCTCATCTTGTATTTTTCCTGTTCCGGTTCTAAAATCAGTTGTTTCTCCAAGAAGGTTGAATTCCTTTAATGAGAGAAAAGTATTTGCAACCAAGATCTGGGCAGAGGAAATGCTCATTGCTACTGGAATAGCATTGCCTCTAGGACTTATTGGCACACTGAGTTAGAAAAAATTTTTTTCTATGACAGATAAAGTATAATCTAACTTTGGTGAAAGAGTTAGCAGTATATGTGGGTGATAGTCATTGTTAACATATTACAAATTTGCTATTTATTAGACACAATGGTAACAGTTAAATATTATGCTTAGTCCTGCTGTTATGACTTTTCTGAGGTTATGGTTTACTTGTGTTGTACAAGCTGGTTGATAAAGTTTGATGTTACTAAGACAGCAAGAAAAATGAGAATAGGGCGATTTAGGGATGCCATATATGCTGGTAGCCAGAGGGTACAATCAATCTGGGGACTACTTTAGGTATTGGATACACATCTTTAGAGGTAACATAAACATACATTGTTTTGTGATCACCTCATGAATATAGGATGGAGCCCCTCCCACTTAGTAGGTTAGATTTGAACCCGATGACGATATATTCACTCCAAGAAAGTAAGAAAAATTGGTATGACTCCTATCACGAAATGTCCTGGAAAGAACAGGGCAACATCCCACAAGGTCTAAAATGGAAAGACCCAGGGAGAGCAACTGGCTTTGACCTTTTTTTGCAGTTACAGAATAGGGCAGGATGAGTGTTCCTTCACTGGCCAGGTTTCTGTGGGTTGAACTTCCTGCTGGTGTCAAAGGAGAGAGCACCAGACTTACTGACTATCCCAAATGCGAGGAAGACAGGAACAGGGAGAGAGGCTCTAAAGCTGTCAGTAGACATCGGAAATGGGGTCAGACTTTTCTCCCCCACCCATACATTAAAATAAGTAGTGTAAATAAGTAGAAAGACTTTCATTTGCAATGTATAAAAGGTTCTTAGTTATAGATTAATTTTATGGGTTAGTCAAATGCAAATAGATACCATGATTGAATAGATTTCTAAGTGCAAGTTACTACAGAAAGAAGTACAATTACTAATTTAATATACCTTATAGTTTGAAACATTTTACTGAGAAAAACAAATGCGCCAAGTACAGCATTGCAATCTGCACCCAATTTATTCTGAGTTTTCTTTACCTTTTTCATGACCACCATTTCAATGTATATTTCAATAATAAATCACTCATGAAATAACCTATTTCCAATTTTCTGATCTTAATTGCTTGCCAACTTCTGAATATATTTCAGGAAAAGATAGAACCAAATAGAATGTTACCTGTGAGGCAACCATTATTTTAAAAAATGATATTTTATAGAAAATGTCAATCTATAAGCGACAAGAAAGGGGAAATTTCAAGCAGAGCCCCTTATTCTGTATGCAGATAATTCATTTTTTGAATATTATATCGAAAACCAATTCTAAAGATTTTCCCCTAATCTATATTAAAAATAGTTGTATTTTTATAAATATTTTACTTACTTTAATTCAGTGATGATTTAAAAATTAACAAGACAAAAATTTCTAAATATTTGCTATGGTGCTGCACATATTTTAACTTTGTTAAAAATTTATTAGTCTTTTTAATGCCCTTAAATGTGTAGGAAAACTTTCAAATCATTAACATGTTATGTTTATATGTTAATACAAGTAGTTAGAAGATAAATATTCTTATTTTTTTGTCTTTACACTATAAATATTTATTTTTAATTTATTTTAATCATATCATCTCTGTTCTCAGCAAAACACACTTTGGTCCATTTGGAATGAACCAAATGCATTTGGAGTAGTCAGAAAGAATGTTGAAATAAAAGGTTAACCTTAAAGAGAATGAATTTGGCTATGTACTAGGGAGAGTAGATTAGGCTGCAGTAGCAAACAGAATGAGATAGTATAAACACTAGGTACAATGAAGTACATTTCCACTCTATTGATAATCCTGTTACAGGGTAGCTGGTTGGTCTTTTCCATGGGTGGTTCAGATACTGAGGCTCTTTCCAACCAATGTCTCTGCCAACCACATGTATTCATCTGTTCAATACATGTGTAAAATAAGAGAAAATGTGGAGGAGGCACAGCGTCCTGGGTGTTGACCTGGAAATTTAATATAATATGTGCTATTTTATAGGATGTCCAAAAATAACTGTCAATAGGACCATGTGCCAAGATAAAGGAGGAGTATATGGATTGTGTTAAATAAGCATCCACTGCAGGCTGCTAATCATTAGGCATATGGGAGGTAATGCTTATTCCAAAGGTAGAGTACAGAGTAACAGCAGGGCTAAATGGTAGGCTTTTTGAATTTGCAGTGATAAAATTCCTAAAGTAAAAACCTGTCTCAGACAGGATCAGCACAGAAATTGTACTGTACAGAGGCTGGAAGTAAAGTGTCTCAGTAATGACAACCAGGTATAACTTAGCACAGGAGAGATCAGAGTTAGTGCTATTTGATTAATAATTATTAGTATTTATGCTACATAATTAACATTATAAAGAGATTCATCTCATGCATAATCTATGAAAGAATTAAACCAAGGATTTTTTTTTTCATTTTTCATTATTTTTCTCATGTTCTTTTATTCTAGAAAACGATGTGATAAAAATAAGTTACTGTTTTGAATAGCTAGGGAAAATTTACACGGAAAAATAATATACTTTTAAAATAATCCATTAATATATAGTAACAAGCCCATTTTTATTCTGAGGTTAATCCCCATGTGAAATGATTAGACCACGCACTGCAACTCTAATTCCCCATGCTTGTGCATTAAACTGCCATTTGTTACTTCTGTTTGCATTAGTCATTTTGACTCCTAGTACACAGTAAAATCAAGACTAACTACAGATAAAGCAGAAAATTTAGTGGGAAAATATAATGAATCCTTAAATTATTTTTATCATTCCATCTGGTTGGCAGTTATATTGCTGTGTGGAGTTTTTATAAGATCACAGTAAATATAACAATCTTCTCAGGAGATTAAGTTATTGGTGAAGAGTCACTTTAATAAATAAATATTTACACAACTTAGAAATTGTATAAATGTAAAATGTAATGACATTTATAACCTTAAAACTTCATTATTGAAATGTACAAATCTGAACAATGTTAAGATTTGTACAAATCTTAACAATGTTACAAATCTGACAATGTTAAGATTGCCAGATATAATGCTCTAGTTTAATGAAGTAGCTAGTAATTTTTAAGCAAGGCTTTTTTTTTTTTTAGCCTTGTCATAATTAATCACATATCTAGAAAATATCTTGTAGCTAATCATATAAAACAAATTCCTGGCTATTATAGCCTTAGAATTAGCACTAACCAAAACTCTAGTAACAATTTTCTTTACTAGTATTTATTAATTAGCTTGGTTTTGTGGCAGAAATAGGACGAGTCAATGAAAATCTGTCTTATATTATTGTGAAGAGTTTGAAATTCCAATGCTTAGTTCAGAATGCAGTAATGTACAATGCTTCATCCCCTCTACAGACACTGTTCAATCTTAGTGTGATGCTGGCCAATGGAATATAAACAAAAGTGGGGACTGCAACTTCCACTGCATTCCTCCTCCTGTTTGGAATATTGATAAGGAAATCTGGAATTGGAGTAGTTATCGTGGACCCTGAAGTGAATCTGAGAATGGAGGTTACACATGGTGGTGGAACCTACTTCTGCCATTTTATACAAAAGATAAATCATTGTATTTATCATTTCACTATCTCATTATCAGCTCAAATAAGGCTTAATTGATGCAATGTGTATCATAGCTTGGTAAGGCAGAGCTATTAGACCCAACAGAAAAACTGTACTAATTATTTGTTTTATCATATATGACTCAGTCGTTAAAACAGTGTGCGAAGTCTGTCATATTAGTTATTGAGGGAATGAGAGAGAGGAAGACAGTGAGAAAGGGAGACATATGTAAATCAATAATTTTACTTTTACAATTGGTAACTTTGAATAAATTGAAAAATTATGGAAGAGTTGTTAAATAGTTTTACTAGGCATGAATTAACTGCACATTAGGACCCAGACAGACAACGATATATTAATTAAAAAGAAATTGTTAATTTCTTTCAAGTCTTCTACAAAATACATCAGTTTATTTTATCAGTCATGAGTCTAAGCCTATAAGTAATTTTAATGCTGTTAAAAGGTGTTTAACACCTTTTCTTCAGTGCACAAGGAATGTAAAATAAAACAATATGAAAATTTTACCAAAAGTAGTCTTTCACTAGGGAGTTTTATTATTAAAACTCTGACTCTTCCTCAGTTGTATAATGTTGATTGCAATCAACTTACACTTTAAAAAGGCCATGTCTTTTTATTTATTTTTTATTATTATTGTCAATTGTAGGCTACTTGTTAGTTACCAAACACATTTTGGAGTCACTGTATATGCATAAGCAGAAGAGTTATATGCAACTTCAAGTTAAAAAATAAAAGTAGAGATTCACATCCACATTTTTTTTTATTTTTAGACATTTGATGCCATGCCTTGTAAATTTTGAAATTCAACATGATAATCATTGATTTTTTATTATTTTTAAAGATGCACATTTTCTAATACTTAGCTATTATAGTAGCACTTTCCTGAAGAAGCAAGAATTTAAGAAAGGAATTAAAGAGAAGAACCCATTTTTAATTGTAGCAAAGGCATGGATACAGATACATGTCTACACATGTTTGAATGTGTGTATATCTCTGCTATTACAAAATTTTACAATAGTTTACAGCAAAAATTTATAAGACTAAATATTGTCAATATATGTATAAGAATTAAGACACAGATATGGGAAAGTAAAACTTAATGTAAAAAATAAATAAGTTTGAAAATAACTACAATCTATTGAAAACATAACTTTATTAATAAAATTAATTAAAACTCATCTATTAATATTTTAAGTATAACAGCAAATTCTTGCTTCGTTTTGCTAACTATTGCCAGATTTCAGAATCTGCCTTAATCTGACATAAAACAGGTGGTGTCATATAACATAAGAACTAGAAATAAAATCTTGATAAGCATGGGCATACATGCAGAAAAAGTACCATTATTAAAGGTTATTTTTGGGAGGCCGAGGCGGGTGGATCACCTTAGGTCAGGAGTTCGAGACCAGCCTGGCCAACATGGTAAAACCCCATCTCTACTAAAATACAAAATTAGCCAGGCATGGTGGCAGACACCTCCAATCCCAGCTACTCGGGAAGCTGAGTCAGGAGAATCACTGGAATCCAGAAGGTGGAAGTTTCAGTGAGCTGAGATCGCACCATTGCACTCCAGCCTGGGCAGCAGAGTGAGACTCCACCTCAACAATAAATAAATAAATAATATTACATATTTATGCAATGCATTAACAGTAAGAAAAAACAAAAATGGATGGATAAGCAGAATATATCAGAAACCTAGAATAAATTGCAATCAACATTATGCTATTGAGGAGGAGTCAGAGTGTTTAATAATAAAATTCTCTAATACAAGACTGCTTTTGATAACATTTTTAACTTTTTTTTCAAGGAAATCCCCTTCTTGTATCTGTCTTTCCACTAAGAATGTATCCATCCGTCCTTTGTAGATGAGCATCACACGCTTTTTGAAAGATACAATTTTCTATTAACCTCTATGTTCTTTGGTTTTCTCATAAGTAAAAATAGATGGTAATATGTAACTCTAAAGTTTGTTGTGAAGAGAAGAATTGAGGTGATGTAT